>NW_027098998.1:0-105993 GCF_037042795.1 Molothrus aeneus
TGACCTGTTGGGATTCTTTTAATCCATGGTCATGTTTTTCTTGGGATTCTTGTAACCTTTCCCCATTCGTTCAGCCTTTGCCCTCAAGCCTTTGCTGACATTTCAAGTATCTCGACAAGCTGGAAATGTGTTGTCTTTCTTTATCATGTCATAATTCCCTTCAAAGGGTTGTTTGCCTCAAGTCTTATTTGCTGGTTTTCTGCTAGTTCATTGTCAGAGGGCAGCAGGTGCTTTGTAAGAGCAAGTACACAATCCTATAGCTTGCTTTTCTTTTGATTTGGCCTGTCTAGAAAACTGAAGGACTGAACATTTCCGACAGGATTTTCTCTCCCCATTATGTTTCACCGGAAGGGCAGATGCAAATCATCTACTTAAACTCTCGGCACGGAAAAAAGTAGTGGTTTGCTGCTGCATATAGGTAGAAGCTTACAAAAGGAAGGCCTTGGGCTGAGGCCCGATACTTTGGCTAAGCAGAAAAGGACTATGGGAAGGTGAGGCCGCTGAATCAGAGGTAGATCAACAAGTTCTAGAATCGTCACGTGTTCACAGCGTGGTGTAGGATGGTTGGTTGAATGAATTTTGTTATGGCTTAAAGCTATGGAACTGATAAAGGCCTGAGTGCTTCAAAAGCCTGGTTTTTGCAAAAAAGCAGCTCTCCTCTGCACCTGCCTGGGGACTCTGCATCACTAGGGAGCCTCACTCCCAGTTTGCCAAGGAGATGATCAGTAGGAATGTTGCAGAGCTGCCGTGTCCGTATGAATGGAATGGCAAAGAGTGAAGCGGTGGGTATTTTTGGGCTTTAATACAATGCTGCTGCATTGGTGCCAGTTTAGTCGGTTTTCCATCAGTGGCCTTTCTGTCTAGAAGTACACTGCCCAGTCTTTCTAGCATGTGATGCCATTTCCTTCCTGTTGTTTTAATACCTTCCTTCAGTTGAAAGGATGATACAATCTTTACATTTTGAAGATCCCTGTTAGGAAACACTATGCCAGAGGAGTCATTGCTCCCTTTTCTTCTGCCTCCTTTGTAATTTTCAGAGCCTCATTTCAAATTTCTGCTAATGTCGAGAAGAATACTGAGACTACTCAGCAGGGTTGACGCTCTCAGCTGCTTTCCTCTTTCATACTGCTTCATACTGTATGTGACTTAATGGCCTGGTTTTGTCATCCGCATTTTGCTGTGATCTGTGAACACAAAAAGAAGTCTTTGTTTTTTGCAAGAACTACCCCTAGGAGGATTTGTGTTCCTTTTGATTTCTACGGTGTTAGCCCTGTTGCAGAAAAAAAGGAGATTGTACCCTCTTCTTGTGCTCTCATTCCCTCCTCTCTGCTTTGCATGTCCTAGTTAATCTACTGCCATGACTCATTTGGCATCATCTCATAGTGCAAATTCTGCACAGTTTCATGGACTTACAAATGCCAGTTGCCAAGGAGCTTGTATAACCATTCAAAGATTAAAGAATTGTAGGGCTGGGCAAGTCCAGCTGCTGAAACTGGAAGTGGTTAAGTCATGCCATATTAAAGAGACAGAGCAAATCAGTTCATCTAGGACTTTCAACTGGACACCTCTGAGAATAACAGCTTGACAGCAATGACACAGCCATCTTCCTAGCTGTATTCCAGAAAGAGAAAAGGGACACCTTCAATGGTTAAGATGTTTGGCATGAGAAAACAGCAAGAAATGTAGCACAAAATACTTGAGCCAGATAAAGTGCGTTTTTCTCGTGAGAATTTTGCAGTTGTTCTTTCTTGTCTGTGCCTTTACTTTTCACAGAAGACAGGGAGGGCGTTTAATTATTATTGTTCTTTTGTTTTCTATTCTTGGCCTCCCTCTTTCCACCTGCCATTAACAATTTTGCCTTGCTTTACTGGCTTCTCTTTCTTTACTTATAGAAGGTTACATGAGGTCCTCCAACCTTGTCATAAACATTCGCATACAGTGGAAAGGAGTAGAAGGTACATCTAAATGCACAAAACAGACCCAGAAAAAGAGAGGTTTTTTACAGTCTTCTGTGAGAACAAGATATCTTTGAACTGAGTAATGCTTTAACTTTTAGTCCACTCTTTACTATTATTACAAGTGTTTGGCCTTTAGTACATAGCCTTTGAAATCATCCAGCCCAATATTTTTGGCTAATTTTGTTTTATTTCTCTCGGGGACTTTGTTTCTTAAGGAATAGTCCAGAGCCAGAGCGTCCACGGTAGAGTTATGCTGCCATAATAAAAGCGTCGTAAATTCTGGTACAGTTTGTGCTGGTAATACGTCTAGGAAAGAAAGGTTTTACATCTTTTTTGACTTTCAAATGTAACCATTATTTGAAAAAGTTAAGAGTTGGGCTTTCCCCCCCTCCAAAATACTTCTCTCTGGAATGTTACTCAGGGATTACACATAAAAGCTCACCCTGTAAAATATGTTGCGGATAATCTGCAGTAAGCGCAGCTTAGCAGCTAGAGATGATTATGTGGGTTAAATGACATTCCTTCTGCGGTGATGGAAACTCTGTCTACGCAGACATACTCAACAAAAGTTACCATGGCTTAGCTCCTCTCCTAAACTTCATGTGCATTTTCAAACTTTCCAAGAAGGTGAATTCAAGCTCCTTCATTGCTCTCTGCTGGAGTCCCAAGAAAATACCAGTGTGCTTTTTGTCATTTACAGCTGTCATTGCTTAGCTCTTGAACATGAGACTCTCTCATGACTGATGAAAGTTGTCTAGTTAAGAGTGGGTCAAAGACACGCTCCTGCTCTAGAAGGAGATGAGAAGGTTTCTGCAGTCTTTGTCATCTCTACTGCTTGTGATTTCTATCCAAAACCAGTGGGAAGTTTTCTGAAGGCAGTCCAGAAGCTGGCAATATGGACAGCTTACAACCAAACACTTGCTGCACTGCTATCACGGTGATACCAGGAAGGACTTAAAAAATTTAGAAGGGCAAAGAAAGCAGTTGGAAGGAAAAGAACATTAACCATTATTCCATTCTTCTAATATGTCCTCCTTTAAGTCATCATTTTCATGCAGTTTAACGGCTTGCGTTGGTATCCCTCAAAAGGAATCTGAGACAGAGTAAGCTTTTTAATGCAGTAGATGTGACACGTGCAGGCCAAGTTGCCTTTGTTGACATCAAATGCCAGTTATGCTTGAGCTACCCTTTGCTTAAGGTACTTCGCTTACACGAAGAATTTTACTCATCATTGAGCAAATTTTGCTGTCATGATTGAGTAAATTTTATTCATGATAGAGTGAATTTTACTGTCACTCCGAATTTTACTGTCATGATTGGCATTGAAACTTTTCAAGGAAAGCTCTGGATAGCAATGTTTGTGTAAAAATAGTAGTTTATCTCCTGTATTTGTGTGAAGCAGGTAAGCCTTTTGCTGTCACCAGTGTTGCTTACCCTTTCATGTCATATCCCTCTTCATATCCATATTCTGCTGAAGGCTTATTAATCTGCTTTAAAATTGGCACGTGGAATAAGACTACTTTTCCTTTTTGAAAGCT
Source organism: Molothrus aeneus (assembly GCF_037042795.1). NCBI lineage: Eukaryota > Metazoa > Chordata > Aves > Passeriformes > Icteridae > Molothrus > Molothrus aeneus. Next base: position 3,497 of record NW_027098998.1, read on the forward strand.
AATGTCATTTGACCTAGTGACAGTAAATAATTCATTAATTGTAAGTCCCCAGCTAGCATCTTTTACGCATATTCTAACCTTCTAAAGAAGTAACAAAAACACTCTCCAATACTTGACTTTCTTAAGCACACAAAATGAACCACATCTCTGCAGTATTTTAACGTGCACCATATTTAGCCAAGTAATTCAAAAGAAATAAAAAGCAGCCCCTTCAATTTGGAAATATTTTTGAATTGTTTTTGAATATACAAAACATACCCTTACCGTACGCATTGCATGCAGATTTAATCGTCGTGAAAGCAAACCCTATGTTTCTGTTGGGATAGCATGGTTTTCCAGTTTCCACAATTGTTCTTGGCACAGTTTTCTACTTATGTGACTGTTAGGACACTCGTAGGTACTTCTAAGGTACTGTAGTAAGCGGAGAAGGAGGAGAGGTTGTGCCTTATTTCTGGCTTCCTTTGGTTTTCTTTTTGGTTTTCTTCCTCTTGCTCTTTTTCATGTCACCTTTCTAGATACTGTGATTTAGATTTGCAGTTTACTAAGCTGTGTTTTCTGTCTGGAATTCTTTGAAATTCCCAGAGGAACCCCACCGGTAAATATGCATCTTTTTATGATTTGCTAGCTACATAGAAAATCTTCCTGCTGCTCTAAAATGCTTTTATTTGATATGCATTTTTATCACCATTCCAATGAAAAGAAAAGTTCCTCTATTCACTGCTTTTGTACTGGATTCAGTTCAATGTGCGCTAACGGTGCAAAAAAGTCCTGCTGGAGAAGGGATCTGCATACAAATTGACCAAGACATGTGCTACAAGGGTCTTGAAAAGGTTCAAAGTTTCTCTACCTTTCTGGCAGTCTGTCTTCACAGCAGGACTTGATGAGGGATTTTGCTGGCGTTTCTTTGACAGAAAGCAATAACAAAGCAAGCAAAATGGAGCAGCAAAAGAAGAATGGAGCAGCAAAAGGTACATTATCCCCTCTGTTATTATCATTGTCGAAACAGATTTTTTCACACCATGTTACATCAAATACCTTAGTAGAGCTAAAGACTAGAAAAACGCAGCTCTGTTCTGGTTCATTAAAAGCAAAGCCATCTGTGGACAGAAGTGCCCAGCGTGATGCTGGGAACTCCTAGCTGGTTTCAGTAAGCTGTCTGGAGAACGGCATTTTCGGTGGGCTTTACTAGCGTGTCTGTAAGGAGAGGGAGTTTATGTGCAGGTTTGAGCCCTGAGAGTGCCATAGGCAAAGAGACCCATCGTGTAGCTCTCTGACCAGCCACAGCACACTGAGGCATGATGGATTACTCCCAGAGTTCACGTGGTAGAAAGGTTTTCTGCCCCCGTGAAGGACGACACATCCATTTGCTTGACTAGAGCCATTCTGTATGTTACAATGGTAACTTGAATTCATCAAGTTTGTGCTATTTGTACAATGGCAGTGAGCTTGGATTCTTAAGCTTCTCGTGTTTGACCTGTTTCCTGTTTCAGTAAATAGCAAAACTTCCAAGGACTGCAGCGACAAGAAGATGAAGCTGCTAGTGTATTTCAAATCTTTGCCTAATAAAATGGTGATTTTTGCACATATTCGCAATGGAAATTTACGGTACCGAAACACCAGCTCTGCTCAGGGCAATTCTGAAATTGACTTGAGCTCTTTTCTGTGTTTCTTAGCAGGTGAACTGAGATACTTCTAGCTTCCAAGGCAAGGCGTTTGACAGCAGCTTGAAAAAGGCCCAGGCTGTTGGATGAAAAGGTGAAAAAACTGAGGGAAATGGGGGGAAATTTCACTTCTGGTTTATGTCATAGATTCAGCCAGATGATCAACAAGCATTAGTTTTATGAGGTACCAGCGTAGTCTTTCACTCTTGCAGATCCCCAAAAGCTTAACCATCCAGCAGCTTCTTCCTTGCAACAAGTGCCACAGCCAAAAGCCAGGCCTGGCCGTCACCTTCTCCTCGCAGCCTACAAACTCTGCCAAACGTACCGGTGATTCTCACTTTCCTTCTCAGCTACATGGACAAGCACATCCTCTCCATGTCTCCGAGTCCTTAGCGAAACCAAACAGCGGTTCACCTTCAAACAGCTCAGTGTGCCAGGACAGAAAGATTTCACTGGCCTGTGAAATCTTGCTTTTTCCTTGCAGCCTTTTATTTTCAGACATACACCGAGGCATTGCACTTTGCTTCTCAGCTGAGTGCATTGCCATATTGCTGGAGTCCCACACGTCCATCTCCTTCTCGCACTAACTGCTTCTGTTGAAACATGCTGATGTGATGTGCTTTCCTGCTCAGCTATTCACACAGTCACATTCTATGTCCTGCTTGCAGTCTGAATCTAAAAGGAGACGTTTCTGACTATGTCTCACAGACACAGATGTACCAGGATGAAAAGGTTGCTTGGACCTTGCCACTTACGTTCGAAAACATCCATTCACTCCACAATCAAGAGACACCTTTCTTTGCTTTACATCCTGCAAACTTCACACAGACACACACACACACAGACACACACACACACACACACACACACACACACACACACACACACGAGAGCTACGCACTTTCTTTCTTTCTTTCTTGGCTGCACACACTCACCTATTTCCCACCTTGACCTCTCTACCACTTCTCCTTCGGCCTTGCTGTGCATGGACATTTCCTGTTAAGATACCCATTGTGTTGCCTATCCCTCCCCCACATTGCCTTGCCTTTCCTACCCAATCTTGCATTTCTTGTCATTGCTGACAATTCCTTTCTTTTCCCTTGCCTTCCTGACCCATGCATGTCCTTCCCTTGCCCTTCATACCAAGCCAGTGCCTTGTATTGACTTGCTCACCTATCCTTCTTTTCCTTCCCATTTGTCCAGCTCCAATCTTTCATTTCCTTCTCCTTCTAGGACTCTTATTGCCTTGTCTCCCTCTCTTTTGTGTTGCCTGGCAAAGCCACCACTTGTCTGGCCTTGTCCTTGAACCCCTTCCTTGCCTTGCATTACCTTGCTCATCAGTCCCCCACCTGGAATTCACCACCTCTCTTTTTGTGGAATCTCTTCCACATGCATTGCCCTGCCTGCTTCTCCTAGGATTCTCCAGGCTTCCACTGGCTTTTTTTTCTCAAGGCCCCAGCGTTTCAGGAGCTTGTGAGAGGAAGCCTGGAGGAGGCCACGTGCAAGCACACCTATCTGTCCTGACAGCTTTCTTCTGACATCTATGCTTACATGTCTTGAATTTTGGACACAAAGTTCATCTTTCACCCTTGGGCTTCAGGGGCAGAATGACAGTTCTTTTGCATACAAAGGAAAGCAGGCAACTCAAGTGTCTTAGGTGCAGATTAAACATGACCCATGCAAGATCAAGGCTGGACAGAGCGGTCGGTCCGGGCCGCTTTTGTGTACCAGCAGTCTTTGAATGGACCTGCCACTTGCCTTGCTTTGGGCAACCAACCAGTTTCCTTGCCATGCCCTGCTAATTCTCCATTGCTTTGCATTCCCTTGCATACCCATGCCTCACATTTGACCTGCCTGCAGTTTTCCTACAGGGCTTGGCCTTGCCTAGCCCTTCCGGTTACCATCACCTCCTATGCCCAGCCTTGCCTCTAACTTCTGGGACTTGTCTCACCTACCACTCCATTTGCTTTCCCCTCACGGCTTCAGTCTTGCCAACCTGTCCCTTGACTTGCCTACAATTGCCTACACTTGCTTTGCCTTGCCTTACCTGCATGGAAGGCAAGGCAAAGAGTGGTAGACAAGGCAAAGCAAAGCCAGGAAGTTATTTGAAGGGCTAGGCAAGGCAGACATAGGCAAGCAAGCAAAGCTAGGGTAGGGTAGGCTAGGAAAACTAGGCATGGTACTGGAGGCAAGGCAAAGCCAAGTGACTTGGAGTGCCTTTCCTTGCTTGGGAAGTAAAAGATACGGTGGCAATGTTGGTAGGGCTGATGATAAGGTATCGTGGGAAGGTATAGTACAGCAAGACATTTCTGTCCTCGTCCTTTCTGTGTAGGAGCCATTGTTGGACAGAGTCAGTACCGGACGTGGTATGCAACTTTTGCTCTGTAAGTTCCTGAAGGAGAACAGCAATGCTTTCTCATGGGAAGGAAAGAACTTAGCCCCAGTGTTGGAGGTGCAGATAAGAAGCTGTGTCGTGCAGCTTAAGGGCGGCAGCAACTTTCTATCCTGGCATATTTGGTTTGGAAGCACTGACTCAATTTGTACAATCATGGAGTCGGTATCCATCTTTGGAAGGCAGTCTCCTTCCTGAAAGAATCCATTTGGCCTGTGTTTTCCACTTTCTCAAGGCAGCCTTCTTGAAATTCTGCCAGCACACTTCTTTTGGACAAGGTAAAGAGCTGCGCTGGGTCTTGGTGTGCAGCCTAGCTAGTGCCCCGCACAGGTAATGCCCAATAGCAGTGGTCTGACACCTTTGTAGAGGATCAGGCCCTGGATGCTTTGGATTTTGGAGGAGGGGATGCCATTTCTTTTGAGATGGGCTTCTAGTTCCTCCTCCCTTTGGCAAAGTTTGGGTGGCCACTTTGGGTGGTCTCAGTGAATTGAAAGGCTTTTCCCAATAGGCAGTTCTCTGGGTTAGAGTTGTTGAACTGTCAGTGGGAATGCAGAGGCCAGGCCAGGCCTCTGCAGGACAGGTTTTTGTCCCTTGTAGCTTTAGGGACTGTGTGAGCAGTCCCTGGTGCCATCCCATTTGGATCCTGACTCTGAGAGATTGAAGGCTTACGGTGGTACCTAGAGCTGAGAAGGAAAGTGGCGATAGCAGGGTGCATGTTTATAGTTTGATGGGTGCAATTGAAATTGTAGGCAGCAAAGAGCTTTCTCCACCAACAGTTTTGCGAGCTCGGCCGACATTTTCAAGTTTGTTACCAGGCTCTGTGAGAGAGAAAAAGTTTGTTAGGGCAGAAGATCTGGTGTCGGCCTTTGAGTGTGGGGCAAAGAAGAGTATCCACTTGGAAGGGGAAGATCGGTGAAATCCTTTTGTCCTGACACAGTTGATTGGAGAGCAGGGACGTTTCTGACTTGGCTGGGTCCTGGGGGTGGTTGTGAGCTGGGCTCGGTGCGTGTCCTGGTTTTGTGAGTTGACAATGCTGTGGTGTGGTTATTTAGAAGAGCGCTGACAGTGCCCAGGAAAAAGACAAGCACTTTTCTAGCCCAGCCCCGTTCGTGTGGGAGCAGTGTAGGGACAAGAGCTCCGCTGTGGATCCTGGCTCTCGGGTACTGACAGAATGGGATCCTGCATGTAGCAGAGAAGGAAAAAGAATCATTTCATTGTTGGCTGCACAGTTTAGAAGCTTCAAAATAAAAGGCAATTGCAGCATGGCCTCTTCATTTTAGAAAGTTTTCTGGGCCATCAGCTGCTCAACATGTAACTTGCACCCACTGAACTGCATTCAGCTTCCTGGAGATATGCACTTTCCCTCAAGATCTAGGTACCATCTTGCACTCTAACACTTGAAGATCCCAAACCGCTTCAAAATGTCCAGCGGCTGCTCTCAAAGAAAAAGTCCTACAACAAAAAGGCAGTGCTGGCCATAACGCTCCCTTTGCAGTCTGTCAACCAAACGAAACATACTAGCGATTCTCACGGACTTTCTCAATGATATATATACGTGCATCAGCACATTCTCTCAAAGTGACAGAGACTATCGCTACAGCCAAGCGTTTTCAGCTGCACTTCTGACTGACAGATGTGCCAGGACAGAAGGCATTTGCCAACCTACCCTCTTTCCTGTGCAACCTGACATTGGCAGCGCAAATATTTTCACATTCTTTCATTGTGGACATGTCCAAAGCAGCTAAAGATCACACAGGTGGAAGTGTCAAGACAGAAGATGTTCTCAAAGTAACTCCTTTTTTTTCTAAACAGCTTTTAAACTGCGCACAATGCTTTGTATCTTCTTTCCCACATAGACCTGCCCTCACTTTTTCACACTCACATCTTTGTTGCAAACATCCAGCAGCTGTTTGCGTAGAAAAAGGCTCTAGAAATAAAAGCGAGACTTGGGCTGCACCTTCTGCCTGCCCTGTGTAAGCCACATCAAACTCACCAGTGCGCTCTGTCCTTCCCTTTTCCGCTGCAACTACCATTGTGTTCTCTGGATCTCGGAACCTAAAGGTAGGCACATTTGTTTCCACAGAAGGGCCATAGGTAGCAGCACAAATAGCTCTCACTGAACTTTAATCTTTACCACTGCCACCATGAGTTTGGTTGGTAGGCCAGTAGGAGTCATGCTCCTTTTACAGCTGGTATGCGGCAGCCACCAGCCCAGTGCTCTTCGACTCTTGTAACCAATCCTGCTTTTACTCTCCCGGAGGGGATTAGGCATCTGTTTCTCACACAGATCATTGTGGCAGCAGCCAACGGCTCTAGTGCACTGCTTCTGCCAAAAGACACTGGGGCCAGACACTTACCTTCTCAGCACTACGTAGCCCCGTATTCTGCATCTCTTGTCGTCCAGATCATACCGCAAAGCGTTTCACAGAGAAAAAATGTGCCAGGACAACAAGCTTGGCTGAAGTGTACCCCTGAAACTGGTGGAAGTTTGTATTTGCACCACATTCAAGGGGCAGTCCTCTTTCCTATACAACCTGCAAACTGCTGTCTGTTCGCAGTGCCCTCTGCCCGCTCCTTCTTACCTTGAAGTACCATGCCAAAGAGGGCTCTGTGCTGAGGTCTCAGAAGAAGAGGGAAGCATATGTGTTTGTAAAGTGGACTGTCTGTTAGTCACTTCCCTCTTCAAAGCAGCGTGTTCCATGCCAAGCAGACAACAAAGCAACAAAGGATGAGTGTGACTCTGCATTCAAATCCTGCAATGTTCCCAGAAGTGAATTTCTCTCTTCTATAGGACTGACTTGTATGAAGTGGCGTGGTTGTTTCCTTCCATTAGAAGGGAAACTCATCTAGCCAGGCTTCATCACCCCCTGTATCTTTTGGGGTAGTTCTTGGAAGAAAATAGAGAGCAACTTTTCCACTCCACATGATTCATGTTTCATTCTCTTCCTTCTGTACTTCAGGGAACAAGCTATCAATTCCCTACTCTTTCTATGAAAAGGCATGAAGCTATTAATTAAATTCCCATAGATATAATAAGGAATCAAAGTCTTTTATGCCTGCAAGCAGGCCCTTATGGTATGAAAAGTATGGATTGTCAGGGGTGGAAGAAGATCTGCATGAAAAAGGAGAAAGCCCAGAAGCATGCAGGGATTTTCAGGTATGAAAGGGAAAACGACATTAAATTGTCAAGGGAAAGAAATTGAAAGAGGGAGGAGGGAGAAGGGAGGAGGAGGAGGCAAATGCTGCCTTTGAGGCAGCTGACACAAGGACCGTCGGCCTCATGAGCAAACAAGAAAACCAAATGAAACTTCACAGCAATCTCATCCACAACTTAGTGGACAAATGTGCAAACCCATTTCTTCATTTATTATGTGTCTAATATATATAGAGATGTTCTTCATTCTGACCGAATTTTCAGGGAGCAAGCTAGTGTAAGGCACCTGGAACCAATGGTGTATTGGAAATGGCCAACATGCAGAACGCGCTCCATCCTGAACGCTACCACAGCAGAATCACAGGATCATAGAATGGCCGGGGTAGACAAAGACCTTAAAGGCCATCTAGTTCTCTGACATGGGCGGGGACACCTTCTACTTGCTCAGGTTGCTCAGAGCCCCATCCAGCCTGGCCTTGAACACCAGGTTGGGGTGTCCATAACTTCTCCAGGCTGTCTGTGCCAGTGCTTCACCACCCTCACAGGGAAGAATTTCTTCCGAGTATCTAATTTCAACCTGCCCTCTTTCATTTTGAAGCCATTGCCCATTGTCCTGTCTCCAGAGTTCCTAATGAAGAGTCCCTCTCCTGCTTCCCTTCAGATATTGGAAGGTGTTGTGAGGTCTCCATGCAACCTTCTCTTCACCAGGCTAAACAGCCCTCATTCTCTCAGCCTGTGTGTCATGGCTTGACACTGGGACAATGCCAGTGCCCCCATGAGTATACTCTCTCCCTGGTTTCTGCTGTGAGATGTGACCAGGAATAAGCAAAGCAGGCTCCCACTTAGGGAAAAAAAAAATTATTAACTAAACTACAAGGGAAAGGAAAAAAAAAAAAAAAAAGAAACACACAAGGAAAATGAAAACTTCACAAATACATCTCCTCCTCCTCCTCCCCAAATTCCCAATACAATACATCCCCCAAATCATCGACTCTCGGTCCAGCACCACCCTTCAGAATACTCAATCCTCAGTTCATCAAGAGGACAAGGAGTCCTTCTTGTGCCAGTGGTGACCTATTCCTTTCATGTCCAGTGCTCTCACCACTGAACACAGACCAGAGCTGCTTCTAGGGTCGACTTTTAAGGATGCTTCATCCCACTGCAAAAAGGCACAGTCTCAATTTTGGGACATCTGTCCCCCCCATATTTTTCACCCCCTGGGGCCGAGGGGTACCCACACCGAACCCTCTTGGTCCTGAGGCATTGCCTCCCCCTAGAATGCAGTCCCTGTATCACAAGGAAACATGGCTCTGTCCATGGCTACACACAAAGAGTCCAGCATAAGCTACTCCATCATCTCTTCCACCTGCGTTCTTCTCTATTTCTCTCGTGGCCCATTTCCTCTTATCTCCTCTATATCTCTCTTCTCATTCAACTCCAGGAGGATTAGCATTTGTAAGGTTTCCATCATCCAAGAAAAGGGTTAAAAATCTGAGGCTCTGTCTGTCCAGAACTCCCATGGCTGCCCTGCCAGGCCCCTTCTTGCACTCCCCTCTTCTCCTTCTCGGCCGGCCAAGAACAGGCACCAGCTCTCTCTCTGTCTCTCCTGCGGTGGGGGGGGGGGGGGGGGGGGGCTGCCCAATGCCTCTCAGTGCTCCTCCACCCTTCCATCCTGCAGGGGCCTTCACCTCCCTTCTGGCCAGGGACCCAGCCTACCTCACCGGGCTGGGTGGCTTCCCCTGCCCCGCCCAGCCCGCAGCCAGGCAGGGGAGATCTGAACCTTTCCCTGACCGGAACCCAAGAGAGCCTCCCAGGGGAGAGCCCTGCTTTTAACCCTGTGTTCTCAGAGGTGCATCCAATGTCCCAATGGCCACCTTAGGTGCCAATATTAAAATCTGAACATCCATTGGCCTAACCACAGCATCCCAGAAAACACATTTCCTGTCAAACCACCACACTGTGGGATATGCTCTTGTCCTGAATACTGAACTGCAGTATTGTCTGATGATTTTTTGAATCCTTTGAAGGCATTTTGAATTCTTTTTCAGCCTTAAATTAGACTAAATAGCTTTGATTTGTGGGTATTGAGCAACAGAAATCACTGCCCTGGCTTGCCTTTTTTACAGCTCCTTTCCGTGGGAGACTCGCTGCAAACGTCACAGCTGGTGAGACAGTGGGCACACCATCATTCTGAAAGAGCTTTGCACAGTAAACATAGAGGAGGATTAAATATTGAAATGCAGATGACAGGAGCTGCCCAATGGACTCTGCTGGTGGAAATCAAATACTAGTCTAGTATTTTGAATGCAAATAATTCCTCCCAATGAGGCCAGACAGGCTTGTTTGCCTTTGAATCTGAGCATGTGGACAGTAGTGGATGGTCTACAGGTTGAAAACAGTGTAGATACTTCTCCTTTTTTTCAATAGTGGCTCAGAAACTGAAAAGGCAGCTACAAAATGGTAAATACATCCCTACAGATTCAAAAATGGTTGTTCTTAATTTGCATCTCCACCATAACAACAAATTGTTAGAACTAAAATACAGATGGGAATTTTATAGCTTCTCAGAAATGAAGCAGGAATTGGCCAATGGGCCTTCTCAGAAATGAAGCAGGAATTGGCCAATGGGCCTTAGCAGTAGCTACAAGTTTTTCAGCATGAGGCATCTCAAAAGTGTTTTAACCGTACAGAACTTTTCTGTACTTTTGGCCTTTTATCTCAAGGATGAATCAAAAAAAAAAAAAAAAAAAGGAAAAAAAAACCAAGAAAAATAAAAAAAGAACAAACCCTACCAAATATATATATATATATATATAACATGACTAAGATAATAAGCACAATCAGTAACATATATAGAAAAAGAACCCATGGTTTTTAACTTTCAACCTTGTCTTCTCAACACACTCTCGAAAATGGAATTGTTTCCCTATCTGCCTTGAAACATTTTGGAGCAAAAAACACTCTAAGGTCCTGATAGGTGTTTTGGTCAAAAATCCCTTCTTCTGGTTTTCTGTCCATAAGCAGAGTAATGGAGGGGAAAACTGGTAGCTGGCCAAAGGAGGTAGGAAGAGTGATCATCATCCACAACACTGGGGCTAAAGAAATTTCCACAGAAAATTACCTGCCTTATTACTTCTTCATGTGTTGGGTTGAAAGCTCAGAATCTGTTTCCATGTTTCCCATCCCTCGAATGTTCTATTTCACAGAATTCGAGCCCCTCAAACTTCAGTCCTGCCAGAACAGCCCGCCACGTGCTGTCATAGGGGATCTGCTGATGCCCACTGACTCTTACCAGTCTAGTGCTTGTCACTGTTGCAGATCAAGAACTACTGAATAGTTCTGATTAATGCTCTTAGAGTGGTTGAAAACAAGGAAAGAATGACTAGACATTTGTATGATCAAATCCCCTGATGGAATAAAAACATACCAGGACAACAAGCTTAATAAATGTATTCATTGTCATAAGAAGGGAGATGAAGGGTCCAAAAGATTACTTGCATACTTACTGTTCTAAATCCCTTGTTATCTGGTAAATTGCAAAGGATGCCCGGCTTTCACCAAAATGCAAATCAGATTAAAATGTGAAGCCTTACACTTTACTGGATAGAAAACTTCATCGTCCATTTTTAAATCTTAGAGAATGCGATGTTGTCCTGGTTTAGGGCAAATTTGGAGGAGAATTTCCAAATTAGGGCCCCTCCCCCCAACTGGTTCGGGAAGGATTCCTCAGAGAGAAGTGGAACGAACCTGTTCATTTAATAGGCACAGCACCCCCCAGCACGCAAAAGGAACAATTCTGGATGACAGCACTCTGAAAAAGATGACAAATTCAGAAAGTCTCTCTTGGGGGGGTGGTCACTTTGTTCTCAGTCCCTCCGGCACTGGGCCAGCTGCTGCAGGCCACAAGGTGCAAACTCTCGGTGTTTCCCAGGTCCCAGTCCGGAGCAGGTTCAAAATGGTCAGGAAGACCTGAAGGAGAAACGGTCCAGGAAGAAATTTGGACAGTTTAGCTAAACTAGCTAATGAGCAAAAGCAAGCAGAAGCGAAGCAAGCAAGAGTGAGAGAGAGCAAAGCCAAAAGCAAAAGCAGAAAAAGCAAAAGCTGCAGTCTCTGTGTCCCGCCAGGTTGATAAGAAAACCAAAACAAAACATTCCCTCTTCAGAGCCAGTCTTAAAGGTACAGAACATAATATCCAACATTCACAGAACACATGAATGGGGATACAAGCATCATAACGTCACCCTAGGACAGATGTATTTCCTATTAATACCTTAATATTAATAAGGTTTAGAGCTGGAATTCAGAGGGAAAAGAAAGCTATTTTGAATTCATTCTATTCAATCATCTTGTCTGGGCTGTCTCTTCCTGCTTTTCACTTCTGAAACTCTGTATGAAAGGCATAGAGTTCTGGATTAATTCTTTTCAGTTTCCCCTGTTATTCTTAACAGTTTCCCCTGTTATTCTTCTTTAAAGGCAAACCTGGAAAAATCCACACTTTCTTTCCCAACCACTTCTAAAATTCCATTGAGAAGCAAAAAACCCCATCAAACAACTAAATCTCTGCTCCAATTTGTAGGAAAAATCCCCATGCCATTAACTGCTTTCCTAACATTTTCTTTCTCTTGTATTAATATGGCAACCTTTTCTTGCTTTTATAGATTAGAACCAAATTCTTAAAGCTATAAGGAATCACAGGTTTACTGTAGCTGATTCTGAGATACAGTAGTCCAGCAAGGAGTTCAGACCTCAAAAGAAGAGTCTGTACAACAAGATTCAGCACAACGTTGAGACATATTAGCTATTTTTCAAGAAAAGCCGCCAAAATGAAACTGCTTAGACTTCTATACTATCATGGGTGCCTGCTTCCAGAACCTGACCTAAGTTGCTGGAAACTAGCTGCAATATTACTGCAAACAATGCTGTGAATGTAGGACATTGTTATTCTTCTCTTCCATTGAAAACCACAAGTGGAGTTGCGTCATTTTCTTAAAAATTCTCCATTTCCTTCCAAACTGCTAAAATAATGATAAATCAAGTGTTCTGTTCATACAGTTTAAATCTAATAATGTTCAAAATGAAAAAAAAAAAAAATTCATTCAGATATGGTCTGCAATAATACAGCCGAGACAAGATGAACCAGTCTGGCCTACAAAATAAAGTGAAGCAGAATTTGGGAATTTGGAACACCTTACGATGTAATATTTAAAGAAAAAAAAGAAATAAAATGTAACCTACCCAAACTCAATCAGTGATGCACCGACAGAGAAAAAAGAACTAATTACTACTAATATTTCTTTCATTCTCAGACAAGAAGTTAAATGATCCTCTTGAATGCGCGGAAGATTGTTGCGAAAGACAGCAGCCTTCTTCTTTACAACATATTCTTCAGAACTCCAGGAGACAAATCATTAGAGCTATGAGGCTCTTTCTCTCTGTAAAACTTCCAGAGCATAGCCAAGATTATATTCCTTTAGAGATCCTCACCGCCCTGGGAGACTGGTGGATAGTCTACAGCTCCAGTACATCAGCCAGACGCTCTGCCTTATTTAGCATGGCTACTGCAGCAAGGACATCATCTCTACTGGCTTTCTATCCAAAATATATGCAAGGCACAACAAAGAATATAGCCAAAACACTGAGCACAGCTTATGGCCTTCAAAACAAAAATCTCACCATGGCAATACTGGATCTTCTGATCCAAACCCTCAGGAAACATTTCTTTAGAGGCGAAAAAAGCTCCTGTTGATTGTACAAAAAATAGTGATGTAAACCAGAGTTGCATGACCCAATATTTCTATTGAACTGGAACTATTTTGATCAATATTATGGATCCATTTCTTTTCAGGGCATTTGGTAAAAAATGTAAAGTATAGTTTAAAAGGAATTATTGGATGCGTACTAAGTACTAGGGATTAGTTAAGGTGTTGGTTTTGCATGGCTTGGTTTTTGGTGGGGAGGGAAGAAGCCAGCCACAGAAGTGAATCTTTTGTGAAAAGCTCCTAGAAGCTTCCTCCATGCCTGGCAAAGTGAATCCCTGCTTGGCACTAAGAACAGACATGCTGCTAAGCCAATTAGACAAGCAGTAATATATTTAAGAAGGAAATCAAAACTGCAGCCAGTTAACTTTTAAGTTTGCTAATTTTTTGGTTGGCACCTCTTCTGGTTTGAAAGCAAAAGCAGCAAGAGATGCTGTCGCTGTTGCAGTGTGTGTTTTTGATTGCAATGCAGTTTGAGTAGTCAGTTTTATAATACTTCCGGTTTTGTGCTGTTGTAGCATATTTTATTATTAATGGATTGTTCCTTTCCCCCCGTGGTGTTAGTTTTTGCCCTAGTTGTCCATCTCCCCAAAGACCTGCCCTTTTGTTCCCTTTTCCTCCTCCCACTGAATGTCAATCCCTCCCCAAGCCTGCCCCTTTCTCTAGAAACTTCCCTATCAATTTTATAGTCTTCAAAACCCCATTGGTTTGTTTAAGTTATTCTCCTCCCCTGTAGTCCCCTATTGGTTTAAACATTGTATTCCCCGCCTTGTGGTCCACCCCCAGTTGCTCCCAGTGTGTTAAAGATTGTATCCTCCTCTGGGACCTCTCCCCATTTCTAAGTTGATGTATGCGTTTGAGTCAGTGTCTTTCTGTCCCTGACCCTCCAGGGAAGAAACTCCTTTGGAAAACATACAGAAGACCTCTCCCTGTTCCTTGTCCCTGCCCTCGGCGCAGTCCTATCCCCAATGCAGTCCACCTGTGCCATAGAGCAGCTGTGCCCTACAGCTGCACCCTGGATTCGACAGCTTTCTGGGGGCAGCCCACTCTGGCTGTTGGTGTCAGGAGCTAGTCGGTCTGAAGAAATCCAGCATGGCAGCAAGACTCCAAGTCAGAAATACAATTTATTAGGAAAAGGGGAAAAACCAAATACATGCAATAATACAAAAGAAAAAGCACGGACAGAATACGACCTGTCACCCTGCTAGTTAGGGTGGTGGCAGCAGTCCGGATGAAATGGTCTTGTTGAAGTGGTGATCCTGTAGAAACCATCTGGTAGCTCTTGTCCTCTGAAGACCAGTGGGTGAGGGTGGCCGTTCTTCTAGGAAGCCAGTGGAAAGACTGCTTGTGGTGTCCCAAAACTCAGATTCTATCCAGCTGGGGATGCTTAGCTCCTGCCCCCTGGGCAGAGCATCTTGCAATGGGCTCAAATTGTTCTGAGTCATGCAGTGGTTCCTTGATTACCCTTTAAACAGAAATGGCTCCTGGAGGGAGTCATCTCTGAGTCATGTGGCAAGACATGGATGGCCCCGTTAAGAGATAAGGAGATAAGGAAAAAACGATGCCCCTCCCGGTTTCAGCAGCTCTTGAGGTTGGGAGCAGAATACATTTTTATATTGTAGCCTAGGACAATACAGGATGAATGCTTTTGCATTTGCAGGAGGTTTGTGTGGATTTGAAAAGCATCCTTATAGCAGAGGCACAAAAGTATTCTCATACCCTTTTAAATCATCTTCAAACCAAGCAATTCTCACAAGAAGGTAACGCATGAATGACTTGCAAGTGAGTTGAAGAAACACGGCAAAGATAAGTAGTGTTCAACTGCAGAGAATCGTTTAGGGACACCATACCTTTATATACCTTTATATTTTAAATCAGGAAGCATGGATGGACCGTTTTTTTCCCCTTAGTTGACTACAGAACCAGCGGTCCCTTGCGGGAGGGTGTTTGGATTCAAGATGACACTGGCAGCTAAGAGCATGGCTACATAGAAGGTGCTACTTTTAGACCAGAACATTCAACTACTTAAAGGCAGATAGGAGAATAGCTGACTAGTGACAGCTCTGAGCAGAAGAGCCTGTGGCTTATCCTGTGGGAACAATAGTAAGACATTTCAATTGAAAAACCCCATTCATTTCCAAGGACCAAACATCAGTAAAAATAAAAGGTCAAGTAAAGACACCCTAGTGCTCTTCTTATCAGAAGCATGTTCCTCCATATGAGAGCATTTAGGAAAGGACAGTCCATTCATAAAGAAAGGTGTGCCAGTTAGAAAACCTGTAGAACAATACAAGACAAACTCACACAATATACATCCTCAAATGCAAAATGAAGAAATAATCATTTCAAGCTTCCGTGGAATTAATTGCATTTTATTTGTTCTTTTCATTTCAGCTGCTATCAAGTTATTTTTTAAGACTGAATTTTATGAATTCAGCAAAGCTCTCTTTTTGAATGTCTGCATACCCCTATAAAACACTGAGGTGACAAAGAGAACGGCAGTGGAAGGAAACCTGGTCCACCTCCCCCTCCTTGAAGCTTTAGGCCAGCGAGTGATTAGAATTTAGTCACTTCATTTGCTTTACCAAGAGAGAATGTTTTCTAGCCTTTATCTTTCCTTTTGGAGCTGATTCACTTTGTAGTCATAAATTCTTGACTCAGTTGGTGAGAAACAATGGCATTACAGCCGTGGATGTTAAAGTGCACTGATGGGAAATGAAGTTTTCATCTTCAGGTCCTTGCTTCAGTAAATCTTCCAAATTCATCAGAAAGAAAGTTCCCAGACCAGTAATCCCCACTCAGATGACCTAATTCAGATAGTCTGTAGGCATAAGAGGCATCAAGCAGGTGCTGTCATCTGTTAGGGGAATACCCAGCCAGTACATGATTGTCTAGTTAGGCGGCAACAATTTTGGAAATAATTTAGTTTTTTTGTATTGCAAGTGAATGGTCAATACATTTTATTAGTGGATACGGGTAAAAGAATGTCTTCTGCATCCTTTCAGAGGGGAAGCTTCCCTAGATCTAAAGCTGCTCAGCTCCACGATAGGATGCTTTGTCTGAAAAGGGAACTCAAGTCTTTGTCCTTTTGGATTGCTTCCATAGTTTTTCACTCACTCTTCAGGTACCTGTTAATACGTTCTCTTATCCCTTGCAAACTTTTATGGGCATAGTCACTGAATTGGTACGTATTCCATGAAGTCCACAGGCCCTGTTGAGATGCAGCCACAGGTCTCAAGGGTGTTAGCAGATGTTATTCTGAGGCCACTCCTAATGATGTTTGATGGATCATAGTGACTGAGGAAAGTGCCCAAAGACTGGATGAAAGCAAATGTCACCCATCTTGGAAAAAGGCAACTAGGAGGACTTGGAAAAGTACAAGCCAGCCAGCCAGCGTCATTTTTATCCCCAGGAAGTTGATGGAGCAGCTATTGCTGGAAAGCATTGCCAGGCACATGAAGGAGGACAAAATAACATAGTCAGCATGGATTTACCAGGGGAACTTCATGCTGAACAACTTTTTAAACTCCTCTGATGAATCAACTTGCCCGGTAGATGAAGGGAATATTGTCTGCCTGGGCTTCAGGAAGGTTTTTGACATTTCTCTAGGTGGCAGCACACATACATCCCAGAAGGAATAGTGCAAAGAGGAGGGAACCAGTGTCTTTTCAAGGATGCTCAGTGAAAAGACAAGAGGCAGTAGGCACACACTGAAATACAGGAGATTGCCTCTGCACATCAGCAAATGATTTTTTACTGTGAGGGCGACTGAACCACGGCACAGACTGCCCAGAAAGATTGTGGAGCCTGGATCTTTGAAGACATGAAAAGTACACCCAGATATAATCCTGGGCAAGAGGCTCTAGGTAGCCTGGTTTAAGCAGGGGGGTTGGACCTGGTGAGCCCCACTGACGCCTTCCACTCTCGTTCATTCTGTGCTAGTGAATTCTCTTAGAGATGCATTTCAAGCACTGGCATGACAAAGATCTGTGCAGAGAGAGATCCAAATGGACATGGGATCTAAGTTCCTTAAGTAGTGCTCAAGAAGAATGCAAAACTCTGGGATAAGTGTCTCTTCCATAACTGAATCCCTTTCATGGGAAAATTCCCCAGCTATAGAAAGATCTTCTGATAGGCATGCTTAAGACTGACACTGGCTGAGCAAATTTCTCCCTATGTGTGTTTAAGACCAGTTAGGATCTTCACCAATAGTGTTGTCAACATAGTCACAGAATGTATATTGTTAAGAAGGGACAACTTACATCAGAATGGCAAATATTGGTCCACAAAATGTATTAATGTATGGGAACTATCTACTTGGGTTGAAAATAAAAAGAAAGAGTTAGTCTTTATTTATCAATTTCATCCCAATATTGATAAGGTAAGAAAAAGACCTTAGTCCTTAACCTTCTTAACTCAAACAAAGATTTTTAAAAATTCCTTGTAAAAAATGTATCCTAATTATCAGACTATGAAACAATTTTAGTTGGGAAAAAAGTTCCAAAATTGTGTAGATAGTGGTAAAGAAGCCAAGAAAATAGGTAAGAAACAAAAAGAGAGCAAAAGAGTCAGCTTCAGTCTGCAAGCTCGTTCTAGAAGTAATCTGCTAGAAAAAGGAACCCCCAGTTGAATTTCCAATGTATTCATGCACTTGATTCAGTAACTAGTCAATGTAAAAACCAATCCTTTTGTACGACTTCTCCCAGCAACAAAAACTCCAGCAGCTTGACACCACCATCATGCCTGTCCCAGATGTACTTTAAAAGAAATTATCCTTTCTTGAAACTCTGTTTGCATAAAAGTTGCAAGACATTGGAGGGATTCTCCACATTCTCATTTCTCTGTGTGGCTTGAAAGTATATTTGATAAAATATGCAACAAAGCATATGATTTATAAGGTAGGGTAAAATGGATGATTTGGGAATTGATCTCTTGTTGATATTAAACTTCATATCCACTCTCTGTGAAGTTTCTAAAACAAATGATGGAGCTGAGGCATGAATCTGCCACAACAAGTGTTAAGCAAACATACACACTCCCCTTCACATGCCCCCCTTCCACACACACCTAGGCCCACGCAGAGGTCAGCATAGCAGATGATGAACACCTTGGAAAAGACCGAAATGCTAAATACCTCTCTTTGTGGGCAAAATAGCTGGTGCAACAATTCAAATATCTGGTGTAAAAATTCTGTTTAATATCTACTTCCTATTTAAAACACAGCTTTTCATTTAATTATATGTAGGGAATATTTTCATATTATTTGTTTCTTTACAATTACTTCATTCTCATGTGTTGTATGTCTAGGAATATTTTCTTCTAAAGATAGAAAAAAATAGATAATATCTTTTCAGAAGAAAACATTGGTTTATACAATTTTAAACCATCATGATATGGAAGAATTCTTTTGTCCCTCACTAAGGTGGAAGAACTATTTGGATCACAGATCATTTACAATGAAATACTTTACCTTTTTAAGATGCTTTCAGTCAATTTTATATCCTCATTGCTTATTCATTGTAAACAGTAATTTTTCAGTGAAGGGAAAGTGTGTGGTATATCTGCATTATGTTCAAACCCAATTCCTACTAAAGGCCGGGCTGAACCCCAGTAAATAATGTCCTGAATGATATTTTGCCGCCTTCTTTGGCACTTCATGAAATCCTAACATGAGGAAGTGTGGAAATACAGAGATTTTGTCCCATGTAGAAACCCATCCCATGTATTTTATGCTGTAATTCTTCTCTCTTTTAAAATTTGCTATCTTCTGCATAGTTTTCATTAACCTGTTACAGTAGTGAAAATCACAGATCAAGGTAATTTTGTAACACTTTGATTTTACCCCAAGAGCTGAGGGAAAACTTGCTCCTATACTTCAATCTGAGTTTCTTCTAGATTCAAACTTTGTTTCTCTACCATCAAGAGTCTCCTGTGTTGCTGCTCAAAGCCCCATCCAACCTGACCTTGAATACTTTCAGGGATGGGACACCCACTACTTCTCTGGGCAACCTGTTCCAGTGTTCCATCACCCCCACAGTAAAAAATGTCTTCCTTTCATCTAATATGTGTCAGAAGTATTAAATCTAGGCATATAAACTTTGAGGAAAGGTTTGAAATTCTTTTGATTTGAATCACATTTTATATGAATACTGACTTACAGGTGACTAAAATATGTTGATGGGCATTTGAGCTGACACTTTTTGAAAAGGTGCATGGAATTTAAAATTAAAACCAGCACCATTAAAAGCTTTGTGCCGTTTTCTTTTTCCTCTGGTATTCAAAATTGCATATATCAAATATCTGTGCTTCATACAAAGCTCTTAGACACTCTCAGAAAAAAGCTTTTCTTTCAGACTAAGTTGCAGTTTACGTAGAACACTAGTACTAGTGAAGGTTTTTCTGGGCATAGGGGGAACACCTTCTCATTGGATTTGTGTGCAGAATGCATTTTATCCAAACTGGAAAATTGATCCCAGCTGTGTTCTAGTCATCATTCTTACTGCATCAGGCCTGAAGATTCTGTGAAAAGTAGCCTGTGGTCCTTGAACATAGCTCATGTGAAACAGATGAGAGGCGATGGAGAAGTTGAGGGAGAGAATAAAGAGCATATGGCCCAGTACAGACTAACAATTGTTTGGCACCCTTTAAAGGCTGTGTTTGACAAGCAGGGCTGAAGCAGGTCTGCAAAATATCCGGGAGATCAAAATCCATTGAAGCAAATTGCCCTGGCCAGTCACCTTGCTGCCGATAATTCCCTCTCCATACCAGCTGATCAGGCCTAACAATGCTGCTGCAGAAGTATTGTGAAAAAGGTAGGCATATTTTCACAGATGCAGGGGAAAATCCCCTTGGATGATGGTTCCAAGGGATTACTTGATGGAGCAAGTTATGTACCCTTATCTACCGTGCAATATCTAAGTTGGTGAGTTCACTATCTGTCAGCATCACTTTAGAAAATAAATGTTTGATGCACAAAAAAATATTTCATATGTCCTGTCTACCTGCTTCATTTCAACCAATGAATAGGCTACGTTCCATCAGCAAAGGGTTTATGATCCTATGTTTCTTTAAACTGTGGTAATTCTTTATTTTTTTCTAAATCAGACACTGTCTATTCATAAGATTCAGATGTCCATGGCAGGAGTGTAATTAAATTCACATGTTAAAAAATAACCTTCTTCTTGTTATCTTTTTATTAAATTACTGACATGTAACATCAGTCTGAGAGCTGAAGAAAACCCCTTCATTTGCTGTTTGCCAAGTATCATCTATGTGATACAAATTCTGCTTGAGAAATCACACCCGTACATTGCCATGTAGCACTACTAGTAATGCTTTCACAACCTTTTCTTCATCATTAGGTCTTTTGGTGAAGTGAATGATTAGAACATAAGCAAGGGCATTTGTTCAAGATGCTCCAGAAAGAGCTGTGGTCTGTTCTCTTCTTTGCTGCCTATGTTAGCACTGAGCTGCAAAAAATGAAAGATTACTAGGAAAAGTGTTACTTTCAGTCTAAACTTGTAAATGATGTTTGGAATACCCTGTTAAATGACAAGGTGCTCTTTTAAAATATGGCATCTTAAGAGAAAATGTCAGCTTTAAAAAGGTTTTGAGACAGTTGCTTCTGGAAAAAAAAAAAAAAACAACAAAAGAATTGGAGGCATCTAAGGTCTTTAGGCATACTATTTTGAAGATTGATTCAAACCACAGTTTCTTCATATAGGAAGAGCAGAGGACCATAGATGCAACCCATTTGAAAATGGATTTCTATATGTTTCTGGTTGGGATTACCAGACATCATTTCTTGTGAAGTCGAGGGACTGCAGTTAGCACTCCAGTAATTTCCTTCCCTGAAATTCAACTGCATTTGCTCCTTTTTCCAGAGTCCCCATTTATTAGTGAAGGTATGCTCTATCTATGCATTAGAATATTCCATTAGAGTGTGTGACTCATACTTGCTAGTTAAAATTAGCTGGAACGGAATGGATAGTTACAGTTGCTTGTATACAATAGTCTTATTTTGGCAAGTTTTCTTTAGACAATGTTGAAGCAGCACTAGCAAATAGGAAGTACAGCTTGCAGCAGGGAAGGACACTCTTCTGCTTTCTCAAGTTTCCTGTAGTTAAATAGACGCCAAAAGGCTTTTCCTAGTACTACTACTGTCTTGTAGGAATACTTGATCTAATCCTATCTTTGATCAAATTACGAATGGGTTACTTTTCTACAAGGCAGAACATTTTTCTTTTAATAATATGTATTTTGTAAGGTGGAAACATGAACTTGTGCACCAGTCACGTGGAATGTACTCCTTATTAAGTTTCACAACCTTCTTTAGAAAATATTGACTGTGTGTAACTTCAAAAGAAGAATTCTGGGCATCTTCATTCTATTGATGTAATTGTTTTTCTGCCATGCTGGTATTGTTTTCTATCATTTTTACCAACAGAAATATTTTTCCCTGACACCTATGGAAAAGACCTATGTTTACTCAACAGTGCGGCATCAGTACATTGTTTAGAATGATTTCAACATGGTCCCAAACATATCGGACTTCTAGACAGCAGAGGTTAGCAACAGGGAATGGGAATAACTTCTGAACCGTTTCAGTAGATTTCCCAGGAAGGGAAAATTGCTTTCTGCCACTGCAAATTTTCCCAGAGATTTTGTCTGGTTAAGAGTTGCATCAAAAGAGTATTTTTGCACAAACCTTGGGGCAAGCTCTGTCTCCGATTTACTAGTGAATGCAAAGAGGGTGAAAGTGCTGCTTCAAAGCCCTCTGTGTGCTTTCTGTACCAAGAGGGGGGGTGACCCCAGAAATAAGTTTTGATCTCTCTTCAGAACACAAGGCATGTCATCACCTCATTCATCTTCTTCTGGGACTCATAGCATCTTAAGACTAAGAAGCTCTCTTGCTTGCTGAAGTGCGTTCAGCAAAAAAACCTTGTCTCATCAGCAAATTTGAACACAACTACAGTCGAGTCAATTCCAATGCTGGCAGGGCAATACTCTACCCCACTAGTAACACGCCACTATTAGAAGACTGTGTAAAACTATTTTTGTACAAAGTAATCGGAGGGAAAAATAGAATTGGGAAGAACTGCACATTGTTCTGGAAAAAAGTCTCCTGCCTCAGTCTTACAGACATCATTTGCTGGTATCATTTTTAATAGTTGGGGCTTTTTAAATTTTGTAGAAGAAAAAATATTACTGCACCTTTATGTTTCCTTAATAGAAGTACAGCCATTTCTTAATAGATTAGAAGTAAGCCATTTGAATATGTACAAATGGTCTTTTCAAATACATATGCTATAGCACACTGTGAAAGTAATCTAAAGGTTTAAAAAGATTTTGGAAGAAAGTAAGTCTAAGGTGATAGAAGAAGAAGAAGAAGAAAACAGCAGTTTTCTTCTGGTGAAAAAAAAACAAACGGAGGACCTTGTACAGTGGAGATGTATTATTTGACTTCCTGAAAAACTGAGTAGATTTGCTATTGCCAATGGTTTTCATTAGGAAGGAAGAGATTCCTTTGGCAAAAAAACCCCTTCAAATTGACTTGACAAAAATGTTATGACACTTAACTTCACCAATCCTGAAGAAAAATTCTCATCACTTGATCTGGAAATCATGATGGTAATGGAGACAAGGATGTCTAAGCCATGCCATCAGGAACATAAAAAAGCATTAGAATGCAGGTAAGACTGAGCTCCTGAACTAGTGTGAAGAGAATGCAACAAAGACATTTTCCTTTAAGAGTCTTCAGGATGGAAGGCAGAGCAAATTTTTTCACGGGAAGTATTTCTGAATAGAATGAATCTTCAAAATAACATTGTTTTCCAAAACCTGTTTACAGTATCTCTTACCATGATACACAGTTCCTATGAATAGAAAAAGCAAAGCACTTTTTTCCAAACTGTTGTGCACTCTTAAGCAATCTACAATAAAAATAGTATTTTTTCATGCTGGGAATGATGTTAATTACAAAAAAAGCCTTGTAGCACACTTGGCACTGTAGTCTCTTGATTAGCATAGCTTTTTATTCATCAAACACGTTTCACATTGACTATTTTTCTCTTTTAAATAACGGCGTCTTTGTACTTATGCAGCATCCATGAAGAATTTCTTGGGTGTTATTTTGTACCTGATCCTAAATGGCAGGTTCTGCATTCTGCCATCTGTCTAGCTTTGCCATTTGATGCAGCTTCTGAGAGGTATTTTCAGAATCGAGGACTACTTGCAAGAATGATGCTAAATCCATGCATTTTACTCCTTGGTTAATGCAAAACTATTTTTCCTTTACAGATCAATGAGAACAGGAAAATAATGATGGTGAGTTCAATCCTTAGAGTAATACAAAGAGGACTATTATCATCATTAGAAACCAAGCAAGGTGTATTTATTGCACATGCAGTATACTCACTAATGCAAATTACCCTGTAAATTCAAAAGGAATCTGTATCATAGGAGTGGATGGAATGTTTCTATTGATATTTTGCTTAAAGCAGAAAATTAATTCTTTTGACAGCCAACTCATGATTGCAAGCTCACTTTCAACTACAGCTTTCAAACAGATGAAACGTGTCTGTTTATAAAACGATACAGTACAGTACACAATAGCAAGTCAGGTCATAGACATTCAAAAGAAAAAAACAGATCAAAGGACACATTCATTCCCATCTACAAGCCCTCAAGAGTGTACAGGTCAAATGTCCCCAGAAAACTAGGCTGGTGGCGCAAATTCTCTATGTTGGCACCAGCAGAAGCAGCTGCTATCTTTATAGGATGCAATCTTGCTTACATCACCCTTCAGAGCAATCTTCTGTACCCCTGCCCAATACACCTTCTGCTCTATTCCTTGGACTTCACATTTGCATTTCTACAGAGTCCTGTCCTGCAAACTGACTCAAAGTTCAGGTAATAGATTTCCAAGATTTAGAAATGTTGTGTGAGGTTTATTTATTTCATATTTCCTTCCATCTAAGCAAACTGTAACTTTCGGAAGTGAAATATTTCGAGTATGTCACGTGTATTTTAATGTTAGCTCTGCTTCACATTCAAACTTCTCACAGACCCCTGTGATGCCTTGCTGCAAAAATATATAGCTGCCAAGAGTGGTTGTGGGAAGTTAGAATTGCCAGAAAACCATACAAACAATCTAACAATAGAGCCTTGGATTTCTGAATATAATTGCACCATGTAAAGTCAAAATATAATATTTAAATGATTTTATATAATGATGAGTGTGGGCTAGAGAGAATCCAGATAGAATTTTATTTTTTTAAACAGTTCCGGGAAAAACATGGCCTTGACTTGGAAGTATAGCACGAAATATTTTTATACAGCATGAGTTCTCATTACCTAATCATATGATTTGTAGACCTGAATTGGAAACCAGGAAATAAACAAAGAAAAATATTCAAGCTATAAAAGATGGGAGTTTAAAATTTTCTTTGTATTTCTGATTAAAGCTATTAGGTAGCTAAATGGTCACCCATGATTTTAAAAAGCATCTGGACATTAAAAATAGGTAAATTTCTGCGGGACTTGGATGTCAGCTATTCCTGAAAAGCTTTATTTCACCGCTTTCCAACCCTGAATCAATCCACTTAAACGCAGCTGTATTTCAGATGCTCAGTGGAACTGTCCATGTAATGCATATAGTTGACAAATAGTCTGCAGAAAAAGCTAGATCCATTTGAAGATCTTTTTCTGTAAATGGTATTCACGTTATTTGTACAAACACACAGATGGGATTTCTGCTGTCTTCTTCAGGCTACTTCCTCCAGAGAGCTCTCCATCAAATCTCTCTAGTTCTACTCTTCTGGTGATCCAAAGTCAGCACTGGGATGGTCCAAGTGCATGAATTACTGTCTGCTAGAGGTGCACCCCGAGGGCTTCTGTGTGCAGCATCACGTGAGCCCTACTAATGTCACCCTGTTGGTATAAACTGAGCTAGCTGGACCTTAAGGGACAAGATTGTGCACTGATATTGTAATAGAAATTAGGTACTAAGAAGGAGGCTGGAAGATTTAAATATTTCTGCCTCCAGCTTAAGCAACACTAAATCTTGGTCTTTATCTGAAAAACTAGGTGAATTAGCCTATTTGGCATTCCTATGCCAAAAATGTCAGTAATACAACAAGAACCGTCAAAAGAGTAACAATTCCAATCATTACTTTGTAAAAATAATTCATTGGAAGAAGTCGGGAAGAAGGATGAAACATGCCAATATCCTACCCTGAGAATCATTCTGTTGATTTGCACAGGTTTCTTATTATATACCCATCTAATGCATTGGACATGCATGCTTGTGATGACACAAATACTTGCAAAGCTTACCAGATAAACCATGTTCTCTTCAGACAGCAAAACATTGCTTGATGGTTGTGTTTGCTAATTACATTTAGACTCAATGTTCTTAAAGGTCTTTTCCAACCAAAGTGATTCCATCATTCTCTAAATCGCAGATCCTGCTTGTCTTGGTTTAGGGCAAATTTGGCAGCAATCCTCAAGAAGGGGTGATTTATTAAAAATATTGATCTAGTACTGATATCCAACTGTGACGGACCAAGGCTCTCTAACAGTTCAAAATTAGAAAGTGTATGTTTATTGCAACGCTGGGCAGCGTGCGGGATAGCTCCCAAATACACACTGTGATTTAGAGGTGATAACAGAGTCTTTTTATCTATACAAGTATTGAATACCCAAAAGACAAATACATATTCATAATTTAGGTACATCCCATCATTCCTCACTTCGTATGGTAATTAGTTCAAAAGCTATTAAGCACACGTAGTTTGTTCCTCAAAATGAATCGATGGTCCCTTTCATGGGGAGGGGTTCCAAAATGAGGAAATAAATGAAGTCTTCCTGGTTCTGAACTTTCTACATTTTCAATGCAAATATGACAAATGAACCCATTGGTAGAACTCCCATTCCCCATCTTCAATTGGTTTCAGAACAGAGGTGGCCTACAATTGTCTTATGTTCCTAAAAGCTATTTATGAGTTTCTATATTCTTCATGATAAACCCAGCTAAGCAAACATGATGTTGACAAGCAATCAATTATTAGTTAACTACTAACTCTTAACTTCAACAAGGCCTACCTATTTATTTTGATAAACTCTAATAAGGCTTATCTCTAACTAAAACCTCAGCTCCTCTAAAATCCCTAAATTTCTTTAAAGTTTATGTCTCAGGGGGCCCCCCCCAGAAAGCCCACCTACACGGCCCCTCCCCTCAACTGGTCTGGGAAACATTTCCTCTGAGAGAAGTGGAAAAAATCTGTTTATTTACCAGGGAAAGCACCCCCCAGCACAAAAAATGAACAATACCAGATGACAAAACTCAATCGCCGCTCTGAAGAGACAACAAATTCAGAAAGTCTCTCCTGTGGATGCTTGCTCTGTTATCAATCCCTCCGGCACTAGGAAAGGCTGCTGCCCAGAGTAGGCCCCCATAGGCCACAAAGTGCAAGCTCTCAGTGCTCTCCAGGTCCCAGTCTGGAGCAGGTTTGAACAGTTCCAAGAAAAGGGAAAGAAAAAAGACAGTCCAGGGAAAACTCTGCCTCAGCCAGCTAAACCAACTGAAAAGCAAAGAACACTCTGTTCTGCTCCATCAGTGCCCAGACAACACAGTGCAGCACAGAATGTGGAGCAGTGTTGCTTTTAGAAGAGTGAGTGCAGCCTGTGATAACAAACTCCGTACTTCTTCTTCTCCCCACCTTTGCTCTCAGAAGCAGTCTTGAAGGCAGAGAATATAATATCCAGCATTAACAGAACAGATGGCTGGGGATACAACATCATAAAGTCACCCTAGGACACTGCTCTACTGAGATATGTCACCAGACTATGCTAAGACAAAGTTTTGGAACTGCTAATTAAAATTCTACTATCACAGTGAAGCTGAGGAGGAAACACAGCTCACTCCAGTTACCTTGTGGCATGCCAATACTTCCTTTCAATCACAATGGTTTTCGTCTTTAAGTCCGTGACATCACAGGCATAATTCAATATCTTTTGGGCAGGAAGGAAGATATTCTTCTTCTCATTATACTGATGGGTAAGCTGAAATGCAAAGCAGTTAATTCAAAGTGAAACAGCGATAAAGTCAATAGTAAAACTCACCACAGTTTTGTTTACCAACCCAAGTCCTTACGATCCCAAAATACAAGAACAGCTGTAAAAGCCTTGTGGTTTCTTAATTTTTTCCTATACCTACATGGGAGGGTAAGGGATAAATGATCCCAAACAATGGTAATCCACAACAAAGCATTCTTGACATCATATTCAGCTTTTGCATAGCGAGCTCTTCACCTGATCAAGTTATTCCATTGCAATAGTTTGGGGAGTATCTTAGAGGGCTGCCTGTTGTTGGTTTAAACCATCTTGATCATTCAGGAACCCAGTAGCAATGAGAAAGTTCAAAATAAGATAGTGCTACACATTGATTTTCCTATATGACAGACATATTTCTACAAGACAGAAGGCTGACCTAATGCTTCCCTACAACATGGCTGAAGTGGCATCCTGTTCCCCATAGGTTTTTCAGTTTAATTTTAGCAGCTTTCTTACTAGATTAATGAGCTGAACTAACTCAAAAAGGAATCAGATAAGTGCCAGAGCTTTAAAACAAACAACAACAACAACAACAACAAAAAAGATGCAAAATGGTGATTTGTGGGTGCGTTTGAAAACAGAAATTTTTTTGTATTTTTCATAGAGACATGGCATTCTCTAGAATGATATTGCTCCAACGGTTTGAGTTTGGTTTTCTTTTTCCCCCTCAATTGTAAATGTTATGCATTCTTTTTGGCCATTTCAGTAAATAGATTTTCTGATACGTGTGAAAGACAGTCTAAAGTTCCCCTCATTTGCCTCACGACCATTCCCAGGACAGACCCTGGGACCCTAAAGACACCGATGGGAATTCTGGCCTGCCAGTAATGGATGAACACCAAAAATCCTGAGGCCCCTGAGCAGAATTCTGGCCTGCCAAGTGATTGTTCACAGCTGTGTCTTCAGTGACTGCTTCTAGCAGGGCCTGCCAAAGGGCGACCCGGCCTATATGCTTGCACCTGCTTCACGACAATAGACCAGGAATTTTCCCACCTCTTGGCCAGATGAACTTGCTGGGGCAACTTGGTAGCCCCCCCATGGAAAATCCTTCATCTCCACTACCAGCGTGAGGCACCGAGGTTGAAGCCCCCCTACCAAGGACTGAGACTGAGACACCTGTAATTCTGATGCAGGGGTGCTGGCCTGACTGAAGCAGGATGCCTGCTGAGTGTTGCCTACAGATGTGTTCACCGGACCTAGACTGGTTTCCCCCAGAAAGCAGTCCTGAAACAGTGGGTCCCACTCACTGCTGATACTGACTTATCCTGCTGAGAACATGGACTGTCTGTACCCGTCTTCAATATCTTTTTCCCCCTCAGCAATTTCAATAGACTTCTTCTTCTTCTTGATTGTATCTCAGCCATTTCAAGATTCTGTTTCCCCCCTCAGCAATGGACTATAATAGAACCTTGAGTTAACCAGGACTTTGAGATCTTCCCAACGTGACTAGGCAAACTCTATCAGCTGGACTAAGAGGACTTAGTCTCTCCATGTTTGGTAGCTATACTCCTCTCTCTTTCTCCCCCTCTTTTTTATTCTTTTCCTCTCCCTGATTCCTTTCAGGCATTTGCTGTGGTCATTCTATAAAGGTGCATTTGTTTGGATTGATACTGCAATCCCCTTTCCAGGTTGTCTGTTGCACTCCGAGATCAGTTAACCAACCAACCAGTTAACCAACCCCTTGGTATCAGCGGATCGTGACAATACCTTCTTTCAAGCTGACATTGGTTCTAGTCCATATAAGCACACTGGTAGGTAAAAGTAGACTCTAAAAGACAACATTCAAAATGTATTTCCCTTGTCTTCCCATTAAAGCAAGTGAAGAAAGCAGACAGGAGATCTTCAGATAACATGCTATGCAAATTGAAAAGATTCTGTCCTTATTTGAAGCAACTGAGAAACTCACACAATGAAATACAGTTCAGACAGATCGAAGGGTCACAGATGATGTCAAATCTGTACTTTCAATGTTTGAATGAAGCAAGATTTCTTGAAGTACAATCCTATAAAATGAAGGTGAGTTTGCAGAAGCAATTGAACTGGGTCTGTTTTATAAACACAATGTTTTCTAAGTAACTGAGGATTCAGGAAGGCAACCTTGGAATTTAAAGGATTTAGAAAGATACAAATACCAAGACTGGCAGTTCATTAGCTTTAACAGTCTCTTCAAATAAGATCTATTTTTAACTTCTTCTTGTAGTAGGTCTGAAGACATTAGGAATGATGCAATAAAACAAAACAAACAACAAACCAAAACAAAACCAAAACAGCTTTCTCAAAAAGCTTGGAGAAACCAGAGAAATTATGATTTTTAGGGGTTAAGTAGTCCTTTAAAAGTTGTCTCTGGGAAAAGAGATAAAAAACCACTAATTGACTGTGGAGTATATTCCAAACCTGTCCTGAAGCATGTAAGGGACAAGAGCCTGTAATAAAACTACTATGCTGGGTTCATCTGTTAAAAGCATTCCAGAATGGTTGAAATTATCAATCACATAATGTGGGATTAAAAAAAAAAAAAAAAAAAAAGAAAAAAAGAAAAAGAAAAAAGAAGAAAGCATAGAGAAAAAAATATTTTGAACATGTTTTCCCATTCCCAGATGGCATAACAGCTTTATTTCATTTTGTTCCTAAGACTGATTAATAGCTTATGAAGTGTTTTACAATTGAGAGTGAGAGTGTTCACACTAACCATACAATTTGGATGGATCTCTTTTACTTTGCACAGCAGCAGATACGGTTTAGCACTCCACAGTTCAGTCCCCGAAAGTGAATGGGTGTGGCAGATTTAACCTAACTGGCCAGTCCACCAGAATGCTTAATTATCTTGGAAAATGCTTTGCTCTGTCTCATTATCTGGACATGTCTCTCTAGCTCCGCTTTGAGCTCCTTGATCTTTCATCTACAGGATGAGATCCAATTTAGCTTAGCAAGGACATAGCCTTTCAAAACCACATCTTTTATCTTCTGCATTCATACAAGTACATTTCTACTGCAGGGAACCCTGTGGAAGATCCTAGTTGTTTTGTTTCTCAGATAGTTGTTGCATAAAAGAGCTCTTCTTTTAATTTTTTCCCTGCTAAAGTATAGGCTCTGTACTTAACTGATTGTGATGCTAACTCATTATCATCTATTCTTCAGTCGTACAGAGTAGGCAGCAAAGTTTTCTTCTGAAGACATTCATTTAATGAGAAATGCTGAAGGTCTGACTTTAGTTGCAAAGGTCACCGATTGACCGGTTGCAAAATTGTTAAGTCTAGTAAGAGCAGGAAAAGTGTGCTGTTGCTGTGCCTGTAAATGTCGTGTCAGCTGCTGTTGGGATAAAAAGCATGAGCATAAGAAAAGATATCTGCATGGATAGAAAAGAAATTTGTTGTGATTTCTGCACAAGAGGAAGTATGAAGCACTTATTTCAGTGGCTAAGACAGTATCATCATTGGGCCAGTTCTCTTCAACATCTTTTGAACAACCTGGACACAGCACTTAAAGGAATATTAAGACAGTTTGCCAAAGACACTAAATTGGGAGGAGCTGTGAACTAACTCCCTTGAGGGCACAGAGACCTTGCAGAGAGATCTTGCCAAATAGGAGAGATGGGCAATTCTTGCTGCCGGGAGTCTATGCACAAATCACAAAAGGGGCGGGACTGCTGGGGACGGCGTCTCAAGCTGGTTTTTTTCCAGCATCAGTCTCATGACATGGTGATGACAATGGGAAGCTGCCAGCAGCTCACGTCCCCAGCAGCAGACAAAGAACTTAATGTTACAACTTACTTGAAAAGTTTTTTGACCAATCACACAAAGCAAAAGCATATTGACAGTACTTCTGTCCAATCACTATAAAGACATGTACCTGGGCTTAGAACGATGCTCGCTTCTTTCGAATAAAAGACCTGCTTGTAAGCCTTAAGATACAACGCACAGAGCTCCATTATTAAGCTTAGAACTACCTAACATCGCACTAGATATACTTTGCTGTAGCTTAGGGAGTTATTCTAGACAAGCATTAATACACAGACCATTGTTCCATTTGTCCTTACTTTTCTACTTCTCATCTAATTTTTCTGCTGACAAACCTTATGACTACTGCTTAGCTCCAATGACAGTTCTGCTGTCTCTGAGGCCTTCCTTTTGCAGCTTTCCCAAACCCCTCTGTTTTTGAGGATTCCCACAGGCAATCACCAACCAGATGGAGTGGAACAAGGGCAAGTGCTGGATTCAGCACCTGCAACAGGGCAATCCTGGTGGGTGTATAGACTGGGGAGGGAGCAAGAGGCTGGGAGAAGCACTGCAGAAAGGGACCCAGGCTCCTGGCCAATGGCAAGCTGAATGTGCATCAGCAGTGCCCTGGCAGCCAGGAGGGCCAAGCCTGTCCTGGGGTGCATCAGGCACAGTATCACCAGCTGGGCAAGGAAGGGGATTGTCTTGCTCTGCTCTGCTCTGCTCTGCTCTTCTCTGCTCTGCTCTGCTCTGCTC
Source organism: Molothrus aeneus (assembly GCF_037042795.1). Classification (NCBI taxonomy): domain Eukaryota; kingdom Metazoa; phylum Chordata; class Aves; order Passeriformes; family Icteridae; genus Molothrus; species Molothrus aeneus. The sequence goes on from NW_027098998.1 coordinate 35,047, forward strand.
TGCTCTGGGGCGGAATCACCTTGGTATTAGAAAGTCCTCAAATGAGGTCTACAAAGACAGGACTCAAAGAAATGGCATGCAGCTGAGTCAGGGGAGGTTTAGGTTGGGTATCCGGAAAAAGTTTTTAACCAGAGAATGGCTGGGCACTGGAAGAGTCTTTCCAGGGAGTGGTCACACCATCACACCTGTCTGAGTTTGGGACATTGCTCTCAGGCATATGGTGTGATTCTCAAGGATGGCCCCAGGCAGGGCCAGGAGTTGGACTGATGATGATCCTGATGGGGTCCTTCCAATTCAACAGATTCAATGACTCAATGGTTCTGTCCTGGCCACTCAAGGTATATTGCTTGGTCTCATCAGATTTTGATCTGCTCTTGTTGGTCAGACTTTGTCCCTACTGGCTAATGATATTTATCACAAAAGACAAAGTGCCTTTTCTCAATTTTCTCAAGCAATTGGAACATGCGCCTTAGAATCCTAAAAAAGTCTTTTCTTTGAAACAACACTGTAGTGTTTTTCAGTGCCCAGTAGTCTTTCCAGATCTTAAGGAGAAAGAAGGCAAAATGAGGGGACGTATTACAATGAATGATTGTCAATTTTCCGGTTCTTTAGCAGTATATTTGTACTTCCACTATTCTTTGCTGTAAAATCATGGTTTTCTATAGTATCCAATTTTCTAGCAAGACACATTTCTGCAACTGAGCCCATCAGTCATTGTGAAAATATATTGTCAAAAGTACAAAACATATGAATAGGCAGTGACAAGTGAGGGAAAAAAGAAGTATGAGAAGCAGCTGCATGATACTAAAGTGAGACAAGAAGGAGGAGAAGGTGCTCCAGTTGACACAGCAAAGAATCCCCCACAGTCCCTGGAGGACATCATCATCAAGCAGGTTGTCTCCCAGCAGTCCCTGGAGAACCGTGGAGGAACACAATGGAGCTCGTGGGGTGCTCCATTGCACAGCAGGTGAATGTGCTTTGAAGGAAGCTGCAGCTTGTGGAGGGAGGGAGGGCCAGAAAAGCATCCTTGACCTCTTGGAAGAGTGGAAGAGTACGTGCAAATCTTAAACAGCTGCTAACTCTAATCTATTCTCTTTCCACTTCTTGTCTTAGGTAAGTAAGAAGACAACCCAAGAATTAGAAGCCTAAATTCTTTTGCTTGAGGCTCCCATTCTTTCTGCCATTCTCTTAAAATTTAGTTTGAAGTAAAACTCATGATAAAGTTCTTAAGGCTTGATGTTCAGGCTTGTTTCAGAAAATAGGGAGTGCAAATAACTCTTGTCACTGTCATTTTTTTCATAGAAGGAAAAAAGGGAAATTACTGGTTTTCAAGGACTTACAGAAATCCATTGGTAACGGTGGTGAGACTGAAGAGTTTAATTAATCTGAAAAGAGAATGTCGTGGAGCTACCTCAGCGCTGTACAAGTTTTTTTACCAGGAAGTCTAGACTTTTAAACAGACTAAGGACACAATAGTTATCTCTGGGAATATTTTAGTATGTATAGTACATTCATCTTTAAATAGTTCTATCTGTTTGACAGTTATGACTTAGGCTTTAAATTTGATGTGAAAAGAAATATTTGTGATTCAGATCATTTCCATTTCTGAAGCATTTCAGTTGTTGACTGTTTTTGCTGTCTCCTGAGGGCGGGAAAATAGTCTTTGTACCAATACTGAAACAAACTAGATGGAAAAATTTGTTTTCCTCATTCTTTTCTGTCTATTTGAACAGGCACAGCAGCAAGACCACTGCTATGCGTCTGAGTGGCCCTTCCACTCCTGGAGGACAAACTTGTAGTGGCTAGTATGTTATTTGCACACATTTCTGATGCCGGCTGTTAACTGTTGTGCAGAAAGATCTGTCAACCTTTTTCACAGGAGGACACTTCTGAATTGCTTCACTTGTCTCTGAAGCAGAGAACTAAGCTGGCACTCCATTTCTGAGATCTTGCTGCGTTAGCCCCCAAACCCATTTCTTTCAAATGCCTTTTACTTTCAACCAAAGCACTTCATTACTTCATGATGTAATCTCTTGTTCTTAATGTTCGGGGGATTGTTTTAGACTGATAAGACCATATTGCAGTAAGCAGGTAGAACATCTATCTTAAGCAGTATCCATCACTTGGCTTTGGTTCATGTATCATAACATCTGCAAGGAATGTCATTTACAATCAATGGATGGGCTGGGGTAACGGGCCACAGGTTTAGGAATCTTTCTCCAATTAATTTTGCGTTAAAATTTAGCTCTTATCATTTCAATTGTGTCTTTATTAAAACAATCATCTATTTATTACCTGTACCACAATGAACTGTGTACCTGTACCACAGTCAACAGGGGTTGAGCATCCTACAACAATTCCAAGAAGAAGAATGGTCTGAGCCCCCAGTGCAGCACATGAAGTCTGTCATCAAGTCAGAGTCCCGCAGGCGTTTTCTCAGCCTGGAGAAGAGCAGACTCTGGGCAAATTGTTAGAGCAGCTCTCCAGCAGCTGAAGACAGCCTACCAGAAGGAGGCAAGTGAGCTACACAAGGGCACGGAGCAATAGGAAAAGTGTGGATGGCTTTAAAACCTGAAGAGTATAGGTTTCCTTTGGCTATTGGGAAGAAATTCCTTGCCAAGATGGTTGGGAGACACTAGAACATGTTGTGGGTGACCAATTCCTGGAAGTGATCAAGGCCAGCTTGAATGGGTCTTTGAGCTTAAGGCGGTCTAGTGGAAGGTGTCCCTGACAATGACATGGTGGGGAGGAGGTAGGTGAATTTAAGGTCCCTTCCAAAGCCAACCATTCCATTATTCTATGGTAATCATTCTGTACAGTAGCAGTAAGAAGTTGAAGCTAGAAATAACATATTCATGCTGAGAAACTGCTATCCAATGAGTTGAACTGTTTGGGTCTCACATTTATGTGCCATTTAGCAATACTATATCTAATATCTAGTCCTCGCTCTTTATCATACACGCAAGTATTTTATCATCTTTAACGTTTCTGACATTTGGGAATTTTCTTCCCTTCTCTTTCTTTCTTTCTTTCTTTCTTTCTTTCTTTCTTTCTTTCTTTCTTTCTTTCTTTCTTTCTTTCTTTCTTTCTTTCTTTCTTTCTTTCTTTCTTTCTTTCTTTCTTTCTTTCTTTCTTTCTTTCTTTCTTTCTTTCTTTCTTTCTTTCTTTCTTTCTTTCTTTCTTTCTTTCTTTCTTTCTTTCTTTCTTTCTTTCTTTCTTTCTTTCTTTCTTTCTTTCTTTCTTTCTTTCTTTCTTTCTTTCTTTCTTTCTTTCCCCCTTTCCCCCTTTCCCCCTTTCCCCCTTTCCCTCTTTCCCTTGTTCCTTCTTTTTCCCTTCCTTTTCTTTCTTTTTCTTTCTTTCGTTCTTTCTTTTTCTTTCTCTCTTTCCTTCTTTCTTTTCTTTCCTTCCCCCACTTCCTTCCTTCACTGCCTTCCTTCCACTATGTCCTTCTTTCTGCCACATCCTTCTGCCACTTCCTTCCCTCCCTCCCTCCACTTTGATGTTAATTTGCAAACTGTCCAGTAGTTACAGGAAATTACTCTTCTTAAATATCATTTTGAAGCTTAGAAATGAATAACAAAATTGTGTCAAACCATGGCATTTAAAAGCCACCTGAAAGTGAGAACTAGCTATTGAAAAGACAAAAATACAAAAATGAAATGATGGAGTGGATGGTTTTAAGGGATATTCTTTGTATTGCTTTGCTACAAATGAGGATCTCAATTTTTACACCTTCTAAAAACACATCTTGAAACTTACTACTTTCCGTGACAAAAATATTTCCAAAACAAGGAAATTGATTTATGCAGATGGAAATATCATCTCCCAAATAGTCATCATCAAGTCCAAAAGATTACCCTGCTTTTACGTAGTAAGCTTTATGGAGATTTCTATTCTCACACAAACCAAGAAGAATCTTTCAAATGACTAGAAAATCTTTAAAAGCAAAATAACCTTGAAGAAAAAAGATCCAAAAAAGAGCCGGGAATTAGATACGTCCACACTTGTTACATGTTGGTTACTAATATTGGCTCTAGTTTGTTGGCGAGTACACTTCCCATTCACGCACGCACGCACCCCTCTTCCTCCTGCACACAGATGTGTGATATTGGGTCTCAAAGAATGGACTATTTTCTCTTAGATAGGTTTTGGTTCTCAAAGTCAAAGCGTAGTCTTCCTGGCTCTATTACCAGGATTTTGTTCCGGGAAGGGAATGTGCTTGTGCCTGTTAGAAATGGGGAGGAGGGGACAGAAAGCAAAGCCATTTGAAGACAACCTGCAGCATAACTAAGAAAGTGGGGTGCTTCTTGACTGCACAACAAAAGAAAGATCGGGAGTAAAATGGAGGAAAACTTGAGGTGCTGATAGAGTTTCTCCTTGTGACAGCTTTCAAACGGACAGAAAACAGCACTTCCTCATTCTCCTGCCTTTTCAATTCACATTAACATTGGAAGAAAAGGGGTTTTGGACAACTTTCTTTTGCTTCTTGCCTAACACTCTGCTGACATTCCGTGCAACTTCCAGAAAAAGATCCGGGATGCTTTTTGTACTGGGAGAGTTTCTCCTTGCGAGACCTAGTAGAAAAGCTTTTTGCTAAGATGTAGGCGACAAGAGACGCAGATTCAGAGATACGGAGCTCTCCGAAGGTAAGGACCGCTCCCGGGCGTCTTTCCGCAGAAGCCGTGCTCCGGAGCGCAGCGCGACCGGCACAATGCTCTGTGTGCAAAGAAGCGGCTTCTTCGCCTCCGGGAGACGGAGACCGCGGCCGCGTCTTTAAAAGCGAAGAAAAAAGTCGCACAACATGGGGATTGTGTGTGCAGCTCTCAAACCTAAAGAAAACAGTACCTTACCACTCTCCGGCCTTTTCCATTCACATTACCATTCCAAAAGAAGGAGTTTTGGACAACTTTCTTTTGCTTCTTGCTAAACACTCTGCAGACCTCCGTGCAAATTCTAGAACAAGAGCGGAGATGCTTTCCATACTGGCACAGTTGGTCCTTGCAAGACATAGTAAAAAAGCTTTTTGCTAAGTTTTATGTGACCAGAGAGGCAGAAGGCAGAGTAAAGAGCTCTCCGAAACTAAGCCCCCTGCCAGGGCGTCTTTCGTCAGAAGCCGCTCTCCGGAGATCACCGCCACCGGCACAATGCTCTGTGCGCGAAGAAGCCGCTTCTTCGCCTCCGGGAGATGGAGAGAACGGCCGCTTCCCAAAGGCGAAGATGCAAGCCGCAGCACACAGATATAGCGTGTGCAGCTTTGAAATTGATAAAAACGAGTACATTAGCATTCTCCTGCCGTTTCATTCACGTTATATTCGAATAAAAGGAGTTATGGGACACTATCTTTTTCATCTTCTTAAACACTCTGCAGTCCTCTGTGCAACTTTTAGAAGAAGATCGGGGATGTTTTCTTTCCTGGCAGAGTTTCTCTTTGCAAGATATGGTGGAAAAGCTTTTTGCTGTGTGTTGAACGGCAAGACACGCAGAAGACGCAGATACGCAGCTCTCCGAAGCTAAGTGCCGGTCCACGGCTTCTTTCGGCAGAAGCCGCTCTTAGGTGCTCACCGCGACCGGCCCAATGCTCTGTGTGCGAAGAAGCCGCTTCTTCGCCTGCGGGAGAATCGGCGAGCGGCAGCTTCCCAAAGGCGAAGATGCAAGCCGCACCATGCAGGCACAGTGTGGGCTGCATTCAGACTTAGAGAAAACAGTACTTTACCACTCTCCTGCCTTTTCCATGGTTATTATATTGGAAAAGAACGAGTTTTGGACAACTACCTTTCATCCTTGCCAAACTCTTTGCAGACCTCCGTGCAAGCTTTAGAACAAGATTTTGGATGTTTTCTTTCCTGGCAGAGTTTCTCTTTGCAAGATATGCTGGAAAAGCTTTTTGCTGAGTGTAGAGCGGCAAGACACGCAGAAGACGCAGATACGCAGCTCTCCGAAGCTAAGTGCCGGTCCCGGGCTTCTTTCGGCACAAACTGCTCTCAGGAGCTCCCTGCGCTCGCCACAATGCTCTGTGTGCGAAGAAGCCGCTTCTTCGCCTCCGGGAGAATCGGCGAGCGGCAGCTTCCCAAAGGCGAAGATACAAGCTGCACCACACAGGCACAGTGTGGGCAGCCTTCAGACTTAGAGAAAACAGTACTTTACCACTCTCCTGCCTTTTCCATGGTTATTCTATTGGAAAAGAACGAGTTTTGGACAACTACCTTTCATTCTTGCCAAACTCTTTGCAGACCCCCGTGCAAGCTTTAGAACAAGATTTTGGATGTTTTCTTTCCTGGCAGAGTTTCTCCTTGCAAGATATGGTGGAAAAGCTTTTTGCTGAGTGTAGAGCGGCAAGACACGCAGAAGACGCAGATACGCAGCTCTCCGAAGCTAAGTGCCGGTCCCGGGCTTCTTTCGGCACAAACCGCTCTCAGGAGCTCCCTGCGCTCGCCACAATGCTCTGTGTGCGAAGAAGCCGCTTCTTCGCCTCCGGGAGAATCGGCGAGCGGCAGCTTCCCAAAGGCGAAGATGCAAGCTGCAGCACGCAGGCACAGTGTGGGCAGCCTTCAGACTTAGAGAAAACAGTACTTTACCACTCTCCTGCCTTTTCCATGGTTATTCTATTGGAAAAGAACGAGTTTTGGACAACTACCTTTCATTCTTGCCAAACTCTTTGCAGACCCCCGTGCAAGCTTTAGAACAAGATTTTGGATGTTTTCTTTCCTGGCAGAGTTTCTCCTTGCAAGATATGGTGGAAAAGCTTTTTGCTGAGTGTAGAGCGGCAAGACACGCAGAAGACGCAGATACGCAGCTCTCCGAAGCTAAGTGCCGGTCCCGGGCTTCTTTCGGCACAAACCGCTCTCAGGAGCTCCCTGCGCTCGCCACAATGCTCTGTGTGCGAAGAAGCCGCTTCTTCGCCTGCGGGAGAATCGGCGAGCGGCAGCTTCCCAAAGGCGAAGATGCAAGCTGCAGCACACAGGCACAGTGTGGGCAGCCTTCAGACTTAGAGAAAACAGTACTTTACCACTCTCCTGCCTTTTCCATGGTTATTCTATTGGAAAAGAACGAGTTTTGGACAACTACCTTTCATTCTTGCCAAACTCTTTGCAGACCCCCGTGCAAGCTTTAGAACAAGATTTTGGATGTTTTCTTTCCTGGCAGAGTTTCTCCTTGCAAGATATGGTGGAAAAGCTTTTTGCTGAGTGTAGAGCGGCAAGACACGCAGAAGACGCAGATACGCAGCTCTCCGAAGCTAAGTGCCGGTCCCGGGCTTCTTTCGGCACAAACCGCTCTCAGGAGCTCCCTGCGCTCGCCACAATGCTCTGTGTGCGAAGAAGCCGCTTCTTCGCCTCCGGGAGAATCGGCGAGCGGCAGCTTCCCAAAGGCGAAGATGCAAGCTGCAGCACACAGGCACAGTGTGGGCAGCCTTCAGACTTAGAGAAAACAGTACTTTACCACTCTCCTGCCTTTTCCATGGTTATTCTATTGGAAAAGAACGAGTTTTGGACAACTACCTTTCATTCTTGCCAAACTCTTTGCAGACCCCCGTGCAAGCTTTAGAACAAGATTTTGGATGTTTTCTTTCCTGGCAGAGTTTCTCCTTGCAAGATATGGTGGAAAAGCTTTTTGCTGAGTCTAGAGCGGCAAGACACGCAGAAGACGCAGATACGCAGCTCTCCGAAGCTAAGTGCCGGTCCCGGGCTTCTTTCGGCACAAACCGCTCTCAGGAGCTCCCTGCGCTCGCCACAATGCTCTGTGTGCGAAGAAGCCGCTTCTTCGCCTCCGGGAGAATCGGCGAGCGGCAGCTTCCCAAAGGCGAAGATGCAAGCTGCAGCACGCAGGCACAGTGTGGGCAGCCTTCAGACTTAGAGAAAACAGTACTTTACCACTCTCCTGCCTTTTCCATGGTTATTCTATTGGAAAAGAACGAGTTTTGGACAACTACCTTTCATTCTTGCCAAACGCTTTGCAGACCACCTTGCAAGCTTTAGAACAAGATTTTGGATGTTTTCTTTCCTGGCAGAGTTTCTCCTTGCAAGATATGGTGGAAAAGCTTTTTGCTGAGTGTAGAGCGGCAAGACACGCAGAAGACGCAGATACGCAGCTCTCCGAAGCTAAGTGCCGGTCCCGGGCTTCTTTCGGCACAAACCGCTCTCAGGAGCTCCCTGCGCTCGCCACAATGCTCTGTGTGCGAAGAAGCCGCTTCTTCGCCTCCGGGAGAATCGGCGAGCGGCAGCTTCCCAAAGGCGAAGATGCAAGCTGCAGCACGCAGGCACAGTGTGGGCAGCCTTCAGACTTAGAGAAAACAGTACTTTACCACTCTCCTGCCTTTTCCATGGTTATTCTATTGGAAAAGAACGAGTTTTGGACAACTACCTTTCATTCTTGCCAAACTCTTTGCAGACCCCCGTGCAAGCTTTAGAACAAGATTTTGGATGTTTTCTTTCCTGGCAGAGTTTCTCCTTGCAAGATATGGTGGAAAAGCTTTTTGCTGAGTGTAGAGCGGCAAGACACGCAGAAGACGCAGATACGCAGCTCTCCGAAGCTAAGTGCCGGTCCCGGGCTTCTTTCGGCACAAACCGCTCTCAGGAGCTCCCTGCGCTCGCCACAATGCTCTGTGTGCGAAGAAGCCGCTTCTTCGCCTCCGGGAGAATCGGCGAGCGGCAGCTTCCCAAAGGCGAAGATGCAAGCTGCAGCACGCAGGCACAGTGTGGGCAGCCTTCAGACTTCGAGAAAACAGTACTTTACCACTCTCCTGCCTTTTCCATGGTTATTCTATTGGAAAAGAACGAGTTTTGGACAACTACCTTTCATTCTTGCCAAACTCTTTGCAGACCCCCGTGCAAGCTTTAGAAGAAGATTTTGGATGTTTTCTTTCCTGGCAGAGTTTCTCCTTGCAAGATATGGTGGAAAAGCTTTTTGCTGAGTGTAGAGCGGCAAGACACGCAGAAGACGCAGATACGCAGCTCTCCGAAGCTAAGTGCCGGTCCCGGGCTTCTTTCGGCACAAACCGCTCTCAGGAGCTCCCTGCGCTCGCCACAATGCTCTGTGTGCGAAGAAGCCGCTTCTTCGCCTGCGGGAGAATCGGCGAGCGGCAGCTTCCCAAAGGCGAAGATGCAAGCTGCACCACACAGGCACAGTGTGGGCAGCCTTCAGACTTAGAGAAAACAGTACTTTACCACTCTCCTGCCTTTTTCATGGTTATTCTATTGGAAAAGAACGAGTTTTGGACAACTACCTTTCATTCTTGCCAAACTCTTTGCAGACCCCCGTGCAAGCTTTAGAACAAGATTTTGGATGTTTTCTTTCCTGGCAGAGTTTCTCCTTGCAAGATATGGTGGAAAAGCTTTTTGCTGAGTGTAGAGCGGCAAGACACGCAGAAGACGCAGATACGCAGCTCTCCGAAGCTAAGTGCCGGTCCCGGGCTTCTTTCGGCACAAACCGCTCTCAGGAGCTCCCTGCGCTCGCCACAATGCTCTGTGTGCGAAGAAGCCGCTTCTTCGCCTCCGGGAGAATCGGCGAGCGGCAGCTTCCCAAAGGCGAAGATGCAAGCTGCAGCACGCAGGCACAGTGTGGGCAGCCTTCAGACTTAGAGAAAACAGTACTTTACCACTCTCCTGCCTTTTCCATGGTTATTCTATTGGAAAAGAACGAGTTTTGGACAACTACCTTTCATTCTTGCCAAACGCTTTGCAGACCACCTTGCAAGCTTTAGAACAAGATTTTGGATGTTTTCTTTCCTGGCAGAGTTTCTCCTTGCAAGATATGGTGGAAAAGCTTTTTGCTGAGTGTAGAGTGGCAAGACACGCAGAAGACGCAGATACGCAGCTCTCCGAAGCTAAGTGCCGGTCCCGGGCTTCTTTCGGCACAAACCGCTCTCAGGAGCTCCCTGCGCTCGCCACAATGCTCTGTGTGCGAAGAAGCCGCTTCTTCGCCTCCGGGAGAATCGGCGAGCGGCAGCTTGCCAAAGGCGAAGATGCAAGCTGCAGCACACAGGCACAGTGTGGGCAGCCTTCAGACTTAGAGAAAACAGTACTTTACCCTCTCCTGCCTTTTCCATGGTTATTCTATTGGAAAAGAACGAGTTTTGGACAACTACCTTTCATTCTTGCCAAACTCTTTGCAGACCCCCGTGCAAGCTTTAGAAGAAGATTTTGGATGTTTTCTTTCCTGGCAGAGTTTCTCCTTGCAAGATATGGTGGAAAAGCTTTTTGCTGAGTGTAGAGCGGCAAGACACGCAGAAGACGCAGATACGCAGCTCTCCGAAGCTAAGTGCCGGTCCCGGGCTTCTTTCGGCACAAACCGCTCTCAGGAGCTCCCTGCGCTCGCCACAATGCTCTGTGTGCGAAGAAGCCGCTTCTTCGCCTCCGGGAGAATCGGCGAGCGGCAGCTTCCCAAAGGCGAAGATGCAAGCTGCAGCACGCAGGCACAGTGTGGGCAGCCTTCAGACTTAGAGAAAACAGTACTTTACCACTCTCCTGCCTTTTCCATGGTTATTCTATTGGAAAAGAACGAGTTTTGGACAACTACCTTTCATTCTTGCCAAACGCTTTGCAGACCACCTTGCAAGCTTTAGAACAAGATTTTGGATGTTTTCTTTCCTGGCAGAGTTTCTCCTTGCAAGATATGGTGGAAAAGCTTTTTGCTGAGTGTAGAGTGGCAAGACACGCAGAAGACGCAGATACGCAGCTCTCCGAAGCTAAGTGCCGGTCCCGGGCTTCTTTCGGCACAAACCGCTCTCAGGAGCTCCCTGCGCTCGCCACAATGCTCTGTGTGCGAAGAAGCCGCTTCTTCGCCTCCGGGAGAATCGGCGAGCGGCAGCTTCCCAAAGGCGAAGATGCAAGCTGCAGCACACAGGCACAGTGTGGGCAGCCTTCAGACTTAGAGAAAACAGTACTTTACCACTCTCCTGCCTTTTCCATGGTTATTCTATTGGAAAAGAACGAGTTTTGGACAACTACCTTTCATTCTTGCCAAACTCTTTGCAGACCCCCGTGCAAGCTTTAGAAGAAGATTTTGGATGTTTTCTTTCCTGGCAGAGTTTCTCCTTGCAAGATATGGTGGAAAAGCTTTTTGCTGAGTGTAGAGCGGCAAGACACGCAGAAGACGCAGATACGCAGCTCTCCGAAGCTAAGTGCCGGTCCCGGGCTTCTTTCGGCACAAACCGCTCTCAGGAGCTCCCTGCGCTCGCCACAATGCTCTGTGTGCGAAGAAGCCGCTTCTTCGCCTCCTGGAGAATCGGCGAGCGGCAGCTTCCCAAAGGCGAAGATGCAAGCTGCAGCACACAGGCACAGTGTGGGCAGCCTTCAGACTTAGAGAAAACAGTACTTTACCACTCTCCTGCCTTTTCCATGGTTATTCTATTGGAAAAGAACGAGTTTTGGACAACTACCTTTCATTCTTGCCAAACGCTTTGCAGACCCCCTTGCAAGCTTTAGAACAAGATTTTGGATGTTTTCTTTCCTGGCAGAGTTTCTCCTTGCAAGATATGGTGGAAAAGCTTTTTGCTGAGTGTAGAGCGGCAAGACACGCAGAAGACGCAGATACGCAGCTCTCCGAAGCTAAGTGCCGGTCCCGGGCTTCTTTCGGCACAAACCGCTCTCAGGAGCTCCCTGCGCTCGCCACAATGCTCTGTGTGCGAAGAAGCCGCTTCTTCGCCTCCGGGAGAATCGGCGAGCGGCAGCTTCCCAAAGGCGAAGATGCAAGCTGCAGCACGCAGGCACAGTGTGGGCAGCCTTCAGACTTCGAGAAAACAGTACTTTACCACTCTCCTGCCTTTTCCATGGTTATTCTATTGGAAAAGAACGAGTTTTGGACAACTACCTTTCATTCTTGCCAAACGCTTTGCAGACCACCTTGCAAGCTTTAGAACAAGATTTTGGATGTTTTCTTTCCTGGCAGAGTTTCTCCTTGCAAGATATGGTGGAAAAGCTTTTTGCTGAGTGTAGAGCGGCAAGACACGCAGAAGACGCAGATACGCAGCTCTCCGAAGCTAAGTGCCGGTCCCGGGCTTCTTTCGGCACAAACCGCTCTCAGGAGCTCCCTGCGCTCGCCACAATGCTCTGTGTGCGAAGAAGCCGCTTCTTCGCCTCCGGGAGAATCGGCGAGCGGCAGCTTCCCAAAGGCGAAGATGCAAGCTGCAGCACACAGGCACAGTGTGGGCAGCCTTCAGACTTCGAGAAAACAGTACTTTACCACTCTCCTGCCTTTTCCATGGTTATTCTATTGGAAAAGAACGAGTTTTGGACAACTACCTTTCATTCTTGCCAAACTCTTTGCAGACCCCCGTGCAAGCTTTAGAACAAGATTTTGGATGTTTTCTTTCCTGGCAGAGTTTCTCCTTGCAAGATATGGTGGAAAAGCTTTTTGCTGAGTGTAGAGCGGCAAGACACGCAGAAGACGCAGATACGCAGCTCTCCGAAGCTAAGTGCCGGTCCCGGGCTTCTTTCGGCACAAACCGCTCTCAGGAGCTCCCTGCGCTCGCCACAATGCTCTGTGTGCGAAGAAGCCGCTTCTTCGCCTCCTGGAGAATCGGCGAGCGGCAGCTTCCCAAAGGCGAAGATGCAAGCTGCAGCACACAGGCACAGTGTGGGCAGCCTTCAAACTTAGAGAAAACAGTACTTTACCACTCTCCTGCCTTTTCCATGGTTATTCTATTGGAAAAGAACGAGTTTTGGACAACTACCTTTCATTCTTGCCAAACTCTTTGCAGACCCCCGTGCAAGCTTTAGAAGAAGATTTTGGATGTTTTCTTTCCTGGCAGAGTTTCTCCTTGCAAGATATGGTGGAAAAGCTTTTTACTGAGTGTAGAGCGGCAAGACACGCAGAAGACGCAGATACGCAGCTCTCCGAAGCTAAGTGCCGGTCCCGGGCTTCTTTCGGCACAAACCGCTCTCAGGAGCTCCCTGCGCTCGCCACAATGCTCTGTGTGCGAAGAAGCCGCTTCTTCGCCTCCGGGAGAATCGGCGAGCGGCAGCTTCCCAAAGGCGAAGATGCAAGCTGCAGCACACAGGCACAGTGTGGGCAGCCTTCAGACTTAGAGAAAACAGTACTTTACCACTCTCCTGCCTTTTCCATGGTTATTCTATTGGAAAAGAACGAGTTTTGGACAACTACCTTTCATTCTTGCCAAACTCTTTGCAGACCCCCGTGCAAGCTTTAGAAGAAGATTTTGGATGTTTTCTTTCCTGGCAGAGTTTCTCCTTGCAAGATATGGTGGAAAAGCTTTTTGCTGAGTGTAGAGCGGCAAGACACGCAGAAGACGCAGATACGCAGCTCTCCGAAGCTAAGTGCCGGTCCCGGGCTTCTTTCGGCACAAACCGCTCTCAGGAGCTCCCTGCGCTCGCCACAATGCTCTGTGTGCGAAGAAGCCGCTTCTTCGCCTCCGGGAGAATCGGCGAGCGGCAGCTTCCCAAAGGCGAAGATGCAAGCTGCAGCACGCAGGCACAGTGTGGGCAGCCTTCAGACTTAGAGAAAACAGTACTTTACCACTCTCCTGCCTTTTCCATGGTTATTCTATTGGAAAAGAACGAGTTTTGGACAACTACCTTTCATTCTTGCCAAACTCTTTGCAGACCCCCGTGCAAGCTTTAGAAGAAGATTTTGGATGTTTTCTTTCCTGGCAGAGTTTCTCCTTGCAAGATATGGTGGAAAAGCTTTTTGCTGAGTGTAGAGCGGCAAGACACGCAGAAGACGCAGATACGCAGCTCTCCGAAGCTAAGTGCCGGTCCCGGGCTTCTTTCGGCACAAACCGCTCTCAGGAGCTCCCTGCGCTCGCCACAATGCTCTGTGTGCGAAGAAGCCGCTTCTTCGCCTCCGGGAGAATCGGCGAGCGGCAGCTTCCCAAAGGCGAAGATGCAAGCTGCAGCACGCAGGCACAGTGTGGGCAGCCTTCAGACTTCGAGAAAACAGTACTTTACCACTCTCCTGCCTTTTCCATGGTTATTCTATTGGAAAAGAACGAGTTTTGGACAACTACCTTTCATTCTTGCCAAACTCTTTGCAGACCCCCGTGCAAGCTTTAGAAGAAGATTTTGGATGTTTTCTTTCCTGGCAGAGTTTCTCCTTGCAAGATATGGTGGAAAAGCTTTTTGCTGAGTGTAGAGCGGCAAGACACGCAGAAGACGCAGATACGCAGCTCTCCGAAGCTAAGTGCCGGTCCCGGGCTTCTTTCGGCACAAACCGCTCTCAGGAGCTCCCTGCGCTCGCCACAATGCTCTGTGTGCGAAGAAGCCGCTTCTTCGCCTCCGGGAGAATCGGCGAGCGGCAGCTTCCCAAAGGCGAAGATGCAAGCTGCAGCACGCAGGCACAGTGTGGGCAGCCTTCAGACTTCGAGAAAACAGTACTTTACCACTCTCCTGCCTTTTCCATGGTTATTCTATTGGAAAAGAACGAGTTTTGGACAACTACCTTTCATTCTTGCCAAACGCTTTGCAGACCCCCTTGCAAGCTTTAGAACAAGATTTTGGATGTTTTCTTTCCTGGCAGAGTTTCTCCTTGCAAGATATGGTGGAAAAGCTTTTTGCTGAGTGTAGAGCGGCAAGACACGCAGAAGACGCAGATACGCAGCTCTCCGAAGCTAAGTGCCGGTCCCGGGCTTCTTTCGGCACAAACCGCTCTCAGGAGCTCCCTGCGCTCGCCACAATGCTCTGTGTGCGAAGAAGCCGCTTCTTCGCCTGCGGGAGAATCGGCGAGCGGCAGCTTCCCAAAGGCGAAGATGCAAGCTGCAGCACACAGGCACAGTGTGGGCAGCCTTCAGACTTCGAGAAAACAGTACTTTACCACTCTCCTGCCTTTTCCATGGTTATTCTATTGGAAAAGAACGAGTTTTGGACAACTACCTTTCATTCTTGCCAAACGCTTTGCAGACCACCTTGCAAGCTTTAGAACAAGATTTTGGATGTTTTCTTTCCTGGCAGAGTTTCTCCTTGCAAGATATGGTGGAAAAGCTTTTTGCTGAGTGTAGAGCGGCAAGACACGCAGAAGACGCAGATACGCAGCTCTCCGAAGCTAAGTGCCGGTCCCGGGCTTCTTTCGGCACAAACCGCTCTCAGGAGCTCCCTGCGCTCGCCACAATGCTCTGTGTGCGAAGAAGCCGCTTCTTCGCCTCCGGGAGAATCGGCGAGCGGCAGCTTCCCAAAGGCGAAGATGCAAGCTGCAGCACGCAGGCACAGTGTGGGCAGCCTTCAGACTTAGAGAAAACAGTACTTTACCACTCTCCTGCCTTTTCCATGGTTATTCTATTGGAAAAGAACGAGTTTTGGACAACTACCTTTCATTCTTGCCAAACGCTTTGCAGACCCCCGTGCAAGCTTTAGAACAAGATTTTGGATGTTTTCTTTCCTGGCAGAGTTTCTCCTTGCAAGATATGGTGGAAAAGCTTTTTGCTGAGTGTAGAGCGGCAAGACACGCAGAAGACGCAGATACGCAGCTCTCCGAAGCTAAGTGCCGGTCCCGGGCTTCTTTCGGCACAAACCGCTCTCAGGAGCTCCCTGCGCTCGCCACAATGCTCTGTGTGCGAAGAAGCCGCTTCTTCGCCTGCGGGAGAATCGGCGAGCGGCAGCTTCCCAAAGGCGAAGATGCAAGCTGCAGCACACAGGCACAGTGTGGGCAGCCTTCAGACTTCGAGAAAACAGTACTTTACCACTCTCCTGCCTTTTCCATGGTTATTCTATTGGAAAAGAACGAGTTTTGGACAACTACCTTTCATTCTTGCCAAACGCTTTGCAGACCACCTTGCAAGCTTTAGAACAAGATTTTGGATGTTTTCTTTCCTGGCAGAGTTTCTCCTTGCAAGATATGGTGGAAAAGCTTTTTGCTGAGTGTAGAGCGGCAAGACACGCAGAAGACGCAGATACGCAGCTCTCCGAAGCTAAGTGCCGGTCCCGGGCTTCTTTCGGCACAAACCGCTCTCAGGAGCTCCCTGCGCTCGCCACAATGCTCTGTGTGCGAAGAAGCCGCTTCTTCGCCTCCGGGAGAATCGGCGAGCGGCAGCTTCCCAAAGGCGAAGATGCAAGCTGCAGCACGCAGGCACAGTGTGGGCAGCCTTCAGACTTAGAGAAAACAGTACTTTACCACTCTCCTGCCTTTTCCATGGTTATTCTATTGGAAAAGAACGAGTTTTGGACAACTACCTTTCATTCTTGCCAAACTCTTTGCAGACCCCCGTGCAAGCTTTAGAAGAAGATTTTGGATGTTTTCTTTCCTGGCAGAGTTTCTCCTTGCAAGATATGGTGGAAAAGCTTTTTGCTGAGTGTAGAGCGGCAAGACACGCAGAAGACGCAGATACGCAGCTCTCCGAAGCTAAGTGCCGGTCCCGGGCTTCTTTCGGCACAAACCGCTCTCAGGAGCTCCCTGCGCTCGCCACAATGCTCTGTGTGCGAAGAAGCCGCTTCTTCGCCTCCGGGAGAATCGGCGAGCGGCAGCTTCCCAAAGGCGAAGATGCAAGCTGCAGCACGCAGGCACAGTGTGGGCAGCCTTCAGACTTCGAGAAAACAGTACTTTACCACTCTCCTGCCTTTTCCATGGTTATTCTATTGGAAAAGAACGAGTTTTGGACAACTACCTTTCATTCTTGCCAAACTCTTTGCAGACCCCCGTGCAAGCTTTAGAAGAAGATTTTGGATGTTTTCTTTCCTGGCAGAGTTTCTCCTTGCAAGATATGGTGGAAAAGCTTTTTGCTGAGTGTAGAGCGGCAAGACACGCAGAAGACGCAGATACGCAGCTCTCCGAAGCTAAGTGCCGGTCCCGGGCTTCTTTCGGCACAAACCGCTCTCAGGAGCTCCCTGCGCTCGCCACAATGCTCTGTGTGCGAAGAAGCCGCTTCTTCGCCTCCGGGAGAATCGGCGAGCGGCAGCTTCCCAAAGGCGAAGATGCAAGCTGCAGCACGCAGGCACAGTGTGGGCAGCCTTCAGACTTAGAGAAAACAGTACTTTACCACTCTCCTGCCTTTTCCATGGTTATTCTATTGGAAAAGAACGAGTTTTGGACAACTACCTTTCATTCTTGCCAAACGCTTTGCAGACCCCCTTGCAAGCTTTAGAACAAGATTTTGGATGTTTTCTTTCCTGGCAGAGTTTCTCCTTGCAAGATATGGTGGAAAAGCTTTTTGCTGAGTGTAGAGCGGCAAGACACGCAGAAGACGCAGATACGCAGCTCTCCGAAGCTAAGTGCCGGTCCCGGGCTTCTTTCGGCACAAACCGCTCTCAGGAGCTCCCTGCGCTCGCCACAATGCTCTGTGTGCGAAGAAGCCGCTTCTTCGCCTCCGGGAGAATCGGCGAGCGGCAGCTTCCCAAAGGCGAAGATGCAAGCTGCAGCACACAGGCACAGTGTGGGCAGCCTTCAGACTTAGAGAAAACAGTACTTTACCACTCTCCTGCCTTTTCCATGGTTATTCTATTGGAAAAGAACGAGTTTTGGACAACTACCTTCATTCTTGCCAAAGTCGTTGCAGACCCCCGTGCAAGCTTTAGAACAAGATTTTGGATGTTTTCTTTCCTGGCAGAGTTTCTCCTTGCAAGATATGGTGGAAAAGCTTTTTGCTGAGTGTAGAGCGGCAAGACACGCAGAAGACGCAGATACGCAGCTCTCCGAAGCTAAGTGCCGGTCCCGGGCTTCTTTCGGCACAAACCACTCTCAGGAGCTCCCTGCGCTCGCCACAATGCTCTGTGTGCGAAGAAGCCGCTTCTTCGCCTCCGGGAGAATCGGCGAGCGGCAGCTTCCCAAAGGCGAAGATGCAAGCTGCAGCACGCAGGCACAGTGTGGGCAGCCTTCAGACTTAGAGAAAACAGTACTTTACCACTCTCCTGCCTTTTCCATGGTTATTCTATTGGAAAAGAACGAGTTTTGGACAACTACCTTTCATTCTTGCCAAACTCTTTGCACACCCCCGTGCAAGCTTTAGAACAAGATTTTGGATGTTTTCTTTCCTGGCAGAGTTTCTCCTTGCAAGATATGGTGGAAAAGCTTTTTGCTGAGTGTAGAGCGGCAAGACACGCAGAAGACGCAGATACGCAGCTCTCCGAAGCTAAGTGCCGGTCCCGGGCTTCTTTCGGCACAAACCGCTCTCAGGAGCTCCCTGCGCTCGCCACAATGCTCTGTGTGCGAAGAAGCCGCTTCTTCGCCTGCGGGAGAATCGGCGAGCGGCAGCTTCCCAAAGGCGAAGATGCAAGCTGCAGCACGCAGGCACAGTGTGGGCAGCCTTCAGACTTAGAGAAAACAGTACTTTACCACTCTCCTGCCTTTTCCATGGTTATTCTATTGGAAAAGAACGAGTTTTGGACAACTACCTTTCATTCTTGCCAAACTCTTTGCAGACCCCCGTGCAAGCTTTAGAACAAGATTTTGGATGTTTTCTTTCCTGGCAGAGTTTCTCCTTGCAAGATATGGTGGAAAAGCTTTTTGCTGAGTGTAGAGCGGCAAGACACGCAGAAGACGCAGATACGCAGCTCTCCGAAGCTAAGTGCCGGTCCCGGGCTTCTTTCGGCACAAACCGCTCTCAGGAGCTCCCTGCGCTCGCCACAATGCTCTGTGTGCGAAGAAGCCGCTTCTTCGCCTCCGGGAGAATCGGCGAGCGGCAGCTTCCCAAAGGCGAAGATGCAAGCTGCAGCACGCAGGCACAGTGTGGGCAGCCTTCAGACTTCGAGAAAACAGTACTTTACCACTCTCCTGCCTTTTCCATGGTTATTCTATTGGAAAAGAACGAGTTTTGGACAACTACCTTTCATTCTTGCCAAACTCTTTGCAGACCCCCGTGCAAGCTTTAGAAGAAGATTTTGGATGTTTTCTTTCCTGGCAGAGTTTCTCCTTGCAAGATATGGTGGAAAAGCTTTTTACTGAGTGTAGAGCGGCAAGACACGCAGAAGACGCAGATACGCAGCTCTCCGAAGCTAAGTGCCGGTCCCGGGCTTCTTTCGGCACAAACCGCTCTCAGGAGCTCCCTGCGCTCGCCACAATGCTGTGTGTGCGAAGAAGCCGCTTCTTCGCCTCCGGGAGAATCGGCGAGCGGCAGCTTCCCAAAGGCGAAGATGCAAGCTGCACCACACAGGCACAGTGTGGGCAGCCTTCAGACTTAGAGAAAACAGTACTTTACCACTCTCCTGCCTTTTCCATGGTTATTCTATTGGAAAAGAACGAGTTTTGGACAACTACCTTTCATTCTTGCCAAACTCTTTGCAGACCCCCGTGCAAGCTTTAGAAGAAGATTTTGGATGTTTTCTTTCCTGGCAGAGTTTCTCCTTGCAAGATATGGTGGAAAAGCTTTTTGCTGAGTGTAGAGCGGCAAGACACGCAGAAGACGCAGATACGCAGCTCTCCGAAGCTAAGTGCCGGTCCCGGGCTTCTTTCGGCACAAACCGCTCTCAGGAGCTCCCTGCGCTCGCCACAATGCTCTGTGTGCGAAGAAGCCGCTTCTTCGCCTCCGGGAGAATCGGCGAGCGGCAGCTTCCCAAAGGCGAAGATGCAAGCTGCACCACACAGGCACAGTGTGGGCAGCCTTCAGACTTAGAGAAAACAGTACTTTACCACTCTCCTGCCTTTTCCATGGTTATTCTATTGGAAAAGAACGAGTTTTGGACAACTACCTTTCATTCTTGCCAAACTCTTTGCAGACCCCCGTGCAAGCTTTAGAACAAGATTTTGGATGTTTTCTTTCCTGGCAGAGTTTCTCCTTGCAAGATATGGTGGAAAAGCTTTTTGCTGAGTGTAGAGCGGCAAGACACGCAGAAGACGCAGATACGCAGCTCTCCGAAGCTAAGTGCCGGTCCCGGGCTTCTTTCGGCACAAACCGCTCTCAGGAGCTCCCTGCGCTCGCCACAATGCTCTGTGTGCGAAGAAGCCGCTTCTTCGCCTCCGGGAGAATCGGCGAGCGGCAGCTTCCCAAAGGCGAAGATGCAAGCTGCACCACACAGGCACAGTGTGGGCAGCCTTCAGACTTAGAGAAAACAGTACTTTACCACTCTCCTGCCTTTTCCATGGTTATTCTATTGGAAAAGAACGAGTTTTGGACAACTACCTTTCATTCTTGCCAAACTCTTTGCAGACCCCCGTGCAAGCTTTAGAAGAAGATTTTGGATGTTTTCTTTCCTGGCAGAGTTTCTCCTTGCAAGATATGGTGGAAAAGCTTTTTGCTGAGTGTAGAGCGGCAAGACACGCAGAAGACGCAGATACGCAGCTCTCCGAAGCTAAGTGCCGGTCCCGGGCTTCTTTCGGCACAAACCGCTCTCAGGAGCTCCCTGCGCTCGCCACAATGCTCTGTGTGCGAAGAAGCCGCTTCTTCGCCTCCGGGAGAATCGGCGAGCGGCAGCTTCCCAAAGGCGAAGATGCAAGCTGCAGCACGCAGGCACAGTGTGGGCAGCCTTCAGACTTAGAGAAAACAGTACTTTACCACTCTCCTGCCTTTTCCATGGTTATTCTATTGGAAAAGAACGAGTTTTGGACAACTACCTTTCATTCTTGCCAAACTCTTTGCAGACCCCCGTGCAAGCTTTAGAACAAGATTTTGGATGTTTTCTTCCTGGCAGAGTTTCTCCTTGCAAGATATGGTGGAAAAGCTTTTTGCTGAGTGTAGAGCGGCAAGACACGCAGAAGACGCAGATACGCAGCTCTCCGAAGCTAAGTGCCGGTCCCGGGCTTCTTTCGGCACAAACCGCTCTCAGGAGCTCCCTGCGCTCGCCACAATGCTCTGTGTGCGAAGAAGCCGCTTCTTCGCCTCCGGGAGAATCGGCGAGCGGCAGCTTCCCAAAGGCGAAGATGCAAGCTGCAGCACGCAGGCACAGTGTGGGCAGCCTTCAGACTTCGAGAAAACAGTACTTTACCACTCTCCTGCCTTTTCCATGGTTATTCTATTGGAAAAGAACGAGTTTTGGACAACTACCTTTCATTCTTGCCAAATGCTTTGCAGACCCCCTTGCAAGCTTTAGAACAAGATTTTGGATGTTTTCTTTCCTGGCAGAGTTTCTCCTTGCAAGATATGGTGGAAAAGCTTTTTGCTGAGTGTAGAGCGGCAAGACACGCAGAAGACGCAGATACGCAGCTCTCCGAAGCTAAGTGCCGGTCCCGGGCTTCTTTCGGCACAAACCGCTCTCAGGAGCTCCCTGCGCTCGCCACAATGCTCTGTGTGCGAAGAAGCCGCTTCTTCGCCTGCGGGAGAATCGGCGAGCGGCAGCTTCCCAAAGGCGAAGATGCAAGCTGCAGCACACAGGCACAGTGTGGGCAGCCTTCAGACTTCGAGAAAACAGTACTTTACCACTCTCCTGCCTTTTCCATGGTTATTCTATTGGAAAAGAACGAGTTTTGGACAACTACCTTTCATTCTTGCCAAACGCTTTGCAGACCACCTTGCAAGCTTTAGAACAAGATTTTGGATGTTTTCTTTCCTGGCAGAGTTTCTCCTTGCAAGATATGGTGGAAAAGCTTTTTGCTGAGTGTAGAGCGGCAAGACACGCAGAAGACGCAGATACGCAGCTCTCCGAAGCTAAGTGCCGGTCCCGGGCTTCTTTCGGCACAAACCGCTCTCAGGAGCTCCCTGCGCTCGCCACAATGCTCTGTGTGCGAAGAAGCCGCTTCTTCGCCTCCGGGAGAATCGGCGAGCGGCAGCTTCCCAAAGGCGAAGATGCAAGCTGCAGCACACAGGCACAGTGTGGGCAGCCTTCAGACTTAGAGAAAACAGTACTTTACCACTCTCCTGCCTTTTCCATGGTTATTCTATTGGAAAAGAACGAGTTTTGGACAACTACCTTTCATTCTTGCCAAACTCTTTGCAGACCCCCGTGCAAGCTTTAGAACAAGATTTTGGATGTTTTCTTTCCTGGCAGAGTTTCTCCTTGCAAGATATGGTGGAAAAGCTTTTGGCTGAGTGTAGAGCGGCAAGACACGCAGAAGACGCA
This sequence comes from Molothrus aeneus, assembly GCF_037042795.1. Lineage (NCBI taxonomy): Eukaryota > Metazoa > Chordata > Aves > Passeriformes > Icteridae > Molothrus > Molothrus aeneus. The sequence goes on from NW_027098998.1 coordinate 56,913, forward strand.
GATACGCAGCTCTCCGAAGCTAAGTGCCGGTCCCGGGCTTCTTTCGGCACAAACCGCTCTCAGGAGCTCCCTGCGCTCGCCACAATGCTCTGTGTGCGAAGAAGCCGCTTCTTCGCCTCCGGGAGAATCGGCGAGCGGCAGCTTCCCAAAGGCGAAGATGCAAGCTGCAGCACACAGGCACAGTGTGGGCAGCCTTCAGACTTAGAGAAAACAGTACTTTACCACTCTCCTGCCTTTTCCATGGTTATTCTATTGGAAAAGAACGAGTTTTGGACAACTACCTTTCATTCTTGCCAAACTCTTTGCACACCCCCGTGCAAGCTTTAGAACAAGATTTTGGATGTTTTCTTCCCTGGCAGAGTTTCTCCTTGCAAGATATGGTGGAAAAGCGTTTTGCTGAGTGTAGAGCGGCAAGACACGCAGAAGACGCAGATACGCAGCTCTCCGAAGCTAAGTGCCGGTCCCGGGCTTCTTTCGGCACAAACCGCTCTCAGGAGCTCCCTGCGCTCGCCACAATGCTCTGTGTGCGAAGAAGCCGCTTCTTCGCCTCCGGGAGAATCGGCGAGCGGCAGCTTCCCAAAGGCGAAGATGCAAGCTGCAGCACACAGGCACAGTGTGGGCAGCCTTCAGACTTAGAGAAAACAGTACTTTACCACTCTCCTGCCTTTTCCATGGTTATTCTATTGGAAAAGAACGAGTTTTGGACAACTACCTTTCATTCTTGCCAAACTCTTTGCAGACCCCCGTGCAAGCTTTAGAACAAGATTTTGGATGTTTTCTTTCCTGGCAGAGTTTCTCCTTGCAAGATATGGTGGAAAAGCTTTTTGCTGAGTGTAGAGCGGCAAGACACGCAGAAGACGCAGATACGCAGCTCTCCGAAGCTAAGTGCCGGTCCCGGGCTTCTTTCGGCACAAACCGCTCTCAGGAGCTCCCTGCGCTCGCCACAATGCTCTGTGTGCGAAGAAGCCGCTTCTTCGCCTCCGGGAGAATCGGCGAGCGGCAGCTTCCCAAAGGCGAAGATGCAAGCTGCAGCACACAGGCACAGTGTGGGCAGCCTTCAGACTTAGAGAAAACAGTACTTTACCACTCTCCTGCCTTTTCCATGGTTATTCTATTGGAAAAGAACGAGTTTTGGACAACTACCTTTCATTCTTGCCAAACTCTTTGCAGACCCCCGTGCAAGCTTTAGAACAAGATTTTGGATGTTTTCTTTCCTGGCAGAGTTTCTCCTTGCAAGATATGCTGGAAAAGCTTTTTGCTGAGTGTAGAGCGGCAAGACACGCAGAAGACACAGATACGCAGCTCTCCGAAGCTAAGTGCTGGTCCCGGGCTTCTTTCGGCACAAACCGCTCTCAGGAGCTCCCTGCGCTCGCCACAATGCTCTGTGTGCGAAGAAGCCGCTTCTTCGCCTCCGGGAGAATCGGCGAGCGGCAGCTTCCCAAAGGCGAAGATGCAAGCTGCAGCACGCAGGCACAGTGTGGGCAGCCTTCAGACTTCGAGAAAACAGTACTTTACCACTCTCCTGCCTTTTCCATGGTTATTCTATTGGAAAAGAACGAGTTTTGGACAACTACCTTTCATTCTTGCCAAACTCTTTGCAGACCTCCGTGCAAGCTTTAGAACAAGATTTTGGATGTTTTCTTTCCTGGCAGAGTTTCTCCTTGCAAGATATGGTGGAAAAGCTTTTGGCTGAGTGTAGAGCGGCAAGACACGCAGAAGACGCAGATACGCAGCTCTCCGAAGCTAAGTGCCGGTCCCGGGCTTCTTTCGGCACAAACCGCTCTCAGGAGCTCCCTGCGCTCGCCACAATGCTCTGTGTGCGAAGAAGCCGCTTCTTCGCCTCCGGGAGAATCGGCGAGCGGCAGCTTCCCAAAGGCGAAGATGCAAGCTGCAGCACACAGGCACAGTGTGGGCAGCCTTCAGACTTAGAGAAAACAGTACTTTACCACTCTCCTGCCTTTTCCATGGTTATTCTATTGGAAAAGAACGAGTTTTGGACAACTACCTTTCATTCTTGCCAAACTCTTTGCAGACCCCCGTGCAAGCTTTAGAAGAAGATTTTGGATGTTTTCTTTCCTGGCAGAGTTTCTCCTTGCAAGATATGGTGGAAAAGCTTTTTGCTGAGTGTAGAGCGGCAAGACACGCAGAAGACGCAGATACGCAGCTCTCCGAAGCTAAGTGCCGGTCCCGGGCTTCTTTCGGCACAAACCGCTCTCAGGAGCTCCCTGCGCTCGCCACAATGCTCTGTGTGCGAAGAAGCCGCTTCTTCGCCTCCGGGAGAATCGGCGAGCGGCAGCTTCCCAAAGGCGAAGATGCAAGCTGCAGCACGCAGGCACAGTGTGGGCAGCATTCAGACTTAGAGAAAACAGTACTTTACCACTCTCCTGCCTTTTCCATGGTTATTCTATTGGAAAAGAACGAGTTTTGGACAACTACCTTTCATTCTTGCCAAACTCTTTGCAGACCCCCGTGCAAGCTTTAGAACAAGATTTTGGATGTTTTCTTTCCTGGCAGAGTTTCTCCTTGCAAGATATGGTGGAAAAGCTTTTGGCTGAGTGTAGAGCGGCAAGACACGCAGAAGACGCAGATACGCAGCTCTCCGAAGCTAAGTGCCGGTCCCGGGCTTCTTTCGGCACAAACCGCTCTCAGGAGCTCCCTGCGCTCGCCACAATGCTCTGTGTGCGAAGAAGCCGCTTCTTCGCCTCCGGGAGAATCGGCGAGCGGCAGCTTCCCAAAGGCGAAGATGCAAGCTGCAGCACACAGGCACAGTGTGGGCAGCCTTCAGACTTCGAGAAAACAGTACTTTACCACTCTCCTGCCTTTTCCATGGTTATTCTATTGGAAAAGAACGAGTTTTGGACAACTACCTTTCATTCTTGCCAAACTCTTTGCAGACCCCCGTGCAAGCTTTAGAACAAGATTTTGGATGTTTTCTTTCCTGGCAGAGTTTCTCCTTGCAAGATATGGTGGAAAAGCTTTTTGCTGAGTGTAGAGCGGCAAGACACGCAGAAGACGCAGATACGCAGCTCTCCGAAGCTAAGTGCCGGTCCCGGGCTTCTTTCGGCACAAACCGCTCTCAGGAGCTCCCTGCGCTCGCCACAATGCTCTGTGTGCGAAGAAGCCGCTTCTTCGCCTCCGGGAGAATCGGCGAGCGACAGCTTCCCAAAGGCGAAGATGCAAGCTGCAGCACACAGGCACAGTGTGGGCAGCCTTCAGACTTAGAGAAAACAGTACTTTACCACTCTCCTGCCTTTTCCATGGTTATTCTATTGGAAAAGAACGAGTTTTGGACAACTACCTTTCATTCTTGCCAAACTCTTTGCAGACCCCCGTGCAAGCTTTAGAACAAGATTTTGGATGTTTTCTTTCCTGGCAGAGTTTCTCCTTGCAAGATATGCTGGAAAAGCTTTTTGCTGAGTGTAGAGCGGCAAGACACGCAGAAGACGCAGATACGCAGCTCTCCGAAGCTAAGTGCCGGTCCCGGGCTTCTTTCGGCACAAACCGCTCTCAGGAGCTCCCTGCGCTCGCCACAATGCTCTGTGTGCGAAGAAGCCGCTTCTTCGCCTCCGGGAGAATCGGCGAGCGGCAGCTTGCCAAAGGCGAAGATGCAAGCTGCAGCACACAGGCACAGTGTGGGCAGCCTTCAGACTTAGAGAAAACAGTACTTTACCACTCTCCTGCCTTTTCCATGGTTATTCTATTGGAAAAGAACGAGTTTTGGACAACTACCTTTCATTCTTGCCAAACTCTTTGCAGACCCCCGTGCAAGCTTTAGAACAAGATTTTGGATGTTTTCTTTCCTGGCAGAGTTTCTCCTTGCAAGATATGGTGGAAAAGCTTTTTGCTGAGTGTAGAGCGGCAAGACACGCAGAAGACGCAGATACGCAGCTCTCCGAAGCTAAGTGCCGGTCCCGGGCTTCTTTCGGCACAAACCGCTCTCAGGAGCTCCCTGCGCTCGCCACAATGCTCTGTGTGCGAAGAAGCCGCTTCTTCGCCTGCGGGAGAATCGGCGAGCGGCAGCTTCCCAAAGGCGAAGATGCAAGCTGCAGCACACAGGCACAGTGTGGGCAGCCTTCAGACTTAGAGAAAACAGTACTTTACCACTCTCCTGCCTTTTCCATGGTTATTCTATTGGAAAAGAACGAGTTTTGGACAACTACCTTTCATTCTTGCCAAACTCTTTGCAGACCCCCGTGCAAGCTTTAGAAGAAGATTTTGGATGTTTTCTTTCCTGGCAGAGTTTCTCCTTGCAAGATATGGTGGAAAAGCTTTTTGCTGAGTGTAGAGCGGCAAGACACGCAGAAGACGCAGATACGCAGCTCTCCGAAGCTAAGTGCCGGTCCCGGGCTTCTTTCGGCACAAACCGCTCTCAGGAGCTCCCTGCGCTCGCCACAATGCTCTGTGTGCGAAGAAGCCGCTTCTTCGCCTCCGGGAGAATCGGCGAGCGGCAGCTTCCCAAAGGCGAAGATGCAAGCTGCACCACACAGGCACAGTGTGGGCAGCCTTCAGACTTCGAGAAAACAGTACTTTACCACTCTCCTGCCTTTTCCATGGTTATTCTATTGGAAAAGAACGAGTTTTGGACAACTACCTTTCATTCTTGCCAAACTCTTTGCAGACCCCCGTGCAAGCTTTAGAACAAGATTTTGGATGTTTTCTTTCCTGGCAGAGTTTCTCCTTGCAAGATATGGTGGAAAAGCTTTTTGCTGAGTGTAGAGCGGCAAGACACGCAGAAGACGCAGATACGCAGCTCTCCGAAGCTAAGTGCCGGTCCTGGGCTTCTTTCGGCACAAACCGCTCTCAGGAGCTCCCTGCGCTCGCCACAATGCTCTGTGTGCGAAGAAGCCGCTTCTTCGCCTCCGGGAGAATCGGCGAGCGGCAGCTTCCCAAAGGCGAAGATGCAAGCTGCAGCACACAGGCACAGTGTGGGCAGCCTTCAGACTTAGAGAAAACAGTACTTTACCACTCTCCTGCCTTTTCCATGGTTATTCTATTGGAAAAGAACGAGTTTTGGACAACTACCTTTCATTCTTGCCAAACTCTTTGCAGACCCCCGTGCAAGCTTTAGAACAAGATTTTGGATGTTTTCTTTCCTGGCAGAGTTTCTCCTTGCAAGATATGGTGGAAAAGCTTTTTGCTGAGTGTAGAGCGGCAAGACACGCAGAAGACGCAGATACGCAGCTCTCCGAAGCTAAGTGCCGGTCCCGGGCTTCTTTCGGCACAAACCGCTCTCAGGAGCTCCCTGCGCTCGCCACAATGCTCTGTGTGCGAAGAAGCCGCTTCTTCGCCTCCGGGAGAATCGGCGAGCGGCAGCTTCCCAAAGGCGAAGATGCAAGCTGCAGCACACAGGCACAGTGTGGGCAGCCTTCAGACTTAGAGAAAACAGTACTTTACCACTCTCCTGCCTTATCCATGGTTATTCTATTGGAAAAGAACGAGTTTTGGACAACTACCTTTCATTCTTGCCAAACTCTTTGCAGACCCCCGTGCAAGCTTTAGAACAAGATTTTGGATGTTTTCTTCCCTGGCAGAGTTTCTCCTTGCAAGATATGGTGGAAAAGCTTTTTGCTGAGTGTAGAGCGGCAAGACACGCAGAAGACGCAGATACGCAGCTCTCCGAAGCTAAGTGCCGGTCCCGGGCTTCTTTCGGCACAAACCGCTCTCAGGAGCTCCCTGCGCTCGCCACAATGCTCTGTGTGCGAAGAAGCCGCTTCTTCGCCTCCGGGAGAATCGGCGAGCGGCAGCTTCCCAAAGGCGAAGATGCAAGCTGCAGCACACAGGCACAGTGTGGGCAGCCTTCAGACTTAGAGAAAACAGTACTTTACCACTCTCCTGCCTTTTCCATGGTTATTCTATTGGAAAAGAACGAGTTTTGGACAACTACCTTTCATTCTTGCCAAACTCTTTGCAGACCCCCGTGCAAGCTTTAGAACAAGATTTTGGATGTTTTCTTTCCTGGCAGAGTTTCTCCTTGCAAGATATGGTGGAAAAGCTTTTTGCTGAGTGTAGAGCGGCAAGACACGCAGAAGACGCAGATACGCAGCTCTCCGAAGCTAAGTGCCGGTCCCGGGCTTCTTTCGGCACAAACCGCTCTCAGGAGCTCCCTGCGCTCGCCACAATGCTCTGTGTGCGAAGAAGCCGCTTCTTCGCCTCCGGGAGAATCGGCGAGCGGCAGCTTCCCAAAGGCGAAGATGCAAGCTGCAGCACACAGGCACAGTGTGGGCAGCCTTCAGACTTCGAGAAAACAGTACTTTACCACTCTCCTGCCTTTTCCATGGTTATTCTATTGGAAAAGAACGAGTTTTGGACAACTACCTTTCATTCTTGCCAAACTCTTTGCAGACCCCCGTGCAAGCTTTAGAACAAGATTTTGGATGTTTTCTTTCCTGGCAGAGTTTCTCCTTGCAAGATATGCTGGAAAAGCTTTTTGCTGAGTGTAGAGCGGCAAGACACGCAGAAGACGCAGATACGCAGCTCTCCGAAGCTAAGTGCCGGTCCCGGGCTTCTTTCGGCACAAACCGCTCTCAGGAGCTCCCTGCGCTCGCCACAATGCTCTGTGTGCGAAGAAGCCGCTTCTTCGCCTCCGGGAGAATCGGCGAGCGGCAGCTTCCCAAAGGCGAAGATGCAAGCTGCAGCACACAGGCACAGTGTGGGCAGCCTTCAGACTTAGAGAAAACAGTACTTTACCACTCTCCTGCCTTTTCCATGGTTATTCTATTGGAAAAGAACGAGTTTTGGACAACTACCTTTCATTCTTGCCAAACTCTTTGCAGACCCCCGTGCAAGCTTTAGAAGAAGATTTTGGATGTTTTCTTTCCTGGCAGAGTTTCTCCTTGCAAGATATGCTGGAAAAGCTTTTTGCTGAGTGTAGAGCGGCAAGACACGCAGAAGACGCAGATACGCAGCTCTCCGAAGCTAAGTGCCGGTCCCGGGCTTCTTTCGGCACAAACTGCTCTCAGGAGCTCCCTGCGCTCGCCACAATGCTCTGTGTGCGAAGAAGCCGCTTCTTCGCCTCCGGGAGAATCGGCGAGCGGCAGCTTCCCAAAGGCAAAGATGCAAGCTGCAGCACGCAGGCACAGTGTGGGCAGCCTTCAGACTTAGAGAAAACAGTACTTTACCACTCTCCTGCCTTTTCCATGGTTATTCTATTGGAAAAGAACGAGTTTTGGACAACTACCTTTCATTCTTGCCAAACGCTTTGCAGACCCCCTTGCAAGCTTTAGAACAAGATTTTGGATGTTTTCTTTCCTGGCAGAGTTTCTCCTTGCAAGATATGGTGGAAAAGCTTTTTGCTGAGTGTAGAGCGGCAAGACACGCAGAAGACGCAGATACGCAGCTCTCCGAAGCTAAGTGCCGGTCCCGGGCTTCTTTCGGCACAAACCGCTCTCAGGAGCTCCCTGCGCTCGCCACAATGCTCTGTGTGCGAAGAAGCCGCTTCTTCGCCTCCGGGAGAATCGGCGAGCGGCAGCTTCCCAAAGGCGAAGATGCAAGCTGCAGCACACAGGCACAGTGTGGGCAGCCTTCAGACTTAGAGAAAACAGTACTTTACCACTCTCCTGCCTTTTCCATGGTTATTCTATTGGAAAAGAACGAGTTTTGGACAACTACCTTCATTCTTGCCAAACTCGTTGCAGACCCCCGTGCAAGCTTTAGAACAAGATTTTGGATGTTTTCTTTCCTGGCAGAGTTTCTCCTTGCAAGATATGGTGGAAAAGCTTTTTGCTGAGTGTAGAGCGGCAAGACACGCAGAAGACGCAGATACGCAGCTCTCCGAAGCTAAGTGCCGGTCCCGGGCTTCTTTCGGCACAAACCGCTCTCAGGAGCTCCCTGCGCTCGCCACAATGCTCTGTGTGCGAAGAAGCCGCTTCTTCGCCTCCGGGAGAATCGGCGAGCGGCAGCTTGCCAAAGGCGAAGATGCAAGCTGCAGCACACAGGCACAGTGTGGGCAGCCTTCAGACTTAGAGAAAACAGTACTTTACCACTCTCCTGCCTTTTCCATGGTTATTCTATTGGAAAAGAACGAGTTTTGGACAACTACCTTTCATTCTTGCCAAACTCTTTGCAGACCCCCGTGCAAGCTTTAGAACAAGATTTTGGATGTTTTCTTTCCTGGCAGAGTTTCTCCTTGCAAGATATGGTGGAAAAGCTTTTTGCTGAGTGTAGAGCGGCAAGACACGCAGAAGACGCAGATACGCAGCTCTCCGAAGCTAAGTGCCGGTCCCGGGCTTCTTTCGGCACAAACCGCTCTCAGGAGCTCCCTGCGCTCGCCACAATGCTCTGTGTGCGAAGAAGCCGCTTCTTCGCCTGCGGGAGAATCGGCGAGCGGCAGCTTCCCAAAGGCGAAGATGCAAGCTGCAGCACGCAGGCACAGTGTGGGCAGCCTTCAGACTTAGAGAAAACAGTACTTTACCACTCTCCTGCCTTTTCCATGGTTATTCTATTGGAAAAGAACGAGTTTTGGACAACTACCTTTCATTCTTGCCAAACTCTTTGCAGACCCCCGTGCAAGCTTTAGAACAAGATTTTGGATGTTTTCTTTCCTGGCAGAGTTTCTCCTTGCAAGATATGGTGGAAAAGCTTTTTGCTGAGTGTAGAGCGGCAAGACACGCAGAAGACGCAGATACGCAGCTCTCCGAAGCTAAGTGCCGGTCCCGGGCTTCTTTCGGCACAAACCGCTCTCAGGAGCTCCCTGCGCTCGCCACAATGCTCTGTGTGCGAAGAAGCCGCTTCTTCGCCTCCGGGAGAATCGGCGAGCGGCAGCTTGCCAAAGGCGAAGATGCAAGCTGCAGCACACAGGCACAGTGTGGGCAGCCTTCAGACTTAGAGAAAACAGTACTTTACCACTCTCCTGCCTTTTCCATGGTTATTCTATTGGAAAAGAACGAGTTTTGGACAACTACCTTTCATTCTTGCCAAACTCTTTGCAGACCCCCGTGCAAGCTTTAGAACAAGATTTTGGATGTTTTCTTTCCTGGCAGAGTTTCTCCTTGCAAGATATGGTGGAAAAGCTTTTTGCTGAGTGTAGAGCGGCAAGACACGCAGAAGACGCAGATACGCAGCTCTCCGAAGCTAAGTGCCGGTCCCGGGCTTCTTTCGGCACAAACCGCTCTCAGGAGCTCCCTGCGCTCGCCACAATGCTCTGTGTGCGAAGAAGCCGCTTCTTCGCCTCCGGGAGAATCGGCGAGCGGCAGCTTCCCAAAGGCGAAGATGCAAGCTGCAGCACACAGGCACAGTGTGGGCAGCCTTCAGACTTCGAGAAAACAGTACTTTACCACTCTCCTGCCTTTTCCATGGTTATTCTATTGGAAAAGAATGAGTTTTGGACAACTACCTTTCATTCTTGCCAAACTCTTTGCAGACCCCCGTGCAAGCTTTAGAAGAAGATTTTGGATGTTTTCTTTCCTGGCAGAGTTTCTCCTTGCAAGATATGGTGGAAAAGCTTTTTGCTGAGTGTAGAGCGGCAAGACACGCAGAAGACGCAGATACGCAGCTCTCCGAAGCTAAGTGCCGGTCCCGGGCTTCTTTCGGCACAAACCGCTCTCAGGAGCTCCCTGCGCTCGCCACAATGCTCTGTGTGCGAAGAAGCCGCTTCTTCGCCTCCGGGAGAATCGGCGAGCGGCAGCTTCCCAAAGGCGAAGATGCAAGCTGCAGCACGCAGGCACAGTGTGGGCAGCCTTCAGACTTCGAGAAAACAGTACTTTACCACTCTCCTGCCTTTTCCATGGTTATTCTATTGGAAAAGAACGAGTTTTGGACAACTACCTTTCATTCTTGCCAAACGCTTTGCAGACCCCCTTGCAAGCTTTAGAACAAGATTTTGGATGTTTTCTTTCCTGGCAGAGTTTCTCCTTGCAAGATATGGTGGAAAAGCTTTTTGCTGAGTGTAGAGCGGCAAGACACGCAGAAGACGCAGATACGCAGCTCTCCGAAGCTAAGTGCCGGTCCCGGGCTTCTTTTGGCACAAACCGCTCTCAGGAGCTCCCTGCGCTCGCCACAATGCTCTGTGTGCGAAGAAGCCGCTTCTTCGCCTCCGGGAGAATCGGCGAGCGGCAGCTTCCCAAAGGCGAAGATGCAAGCTGCAGCACGCAGGCACAGTGTGGGCAGCCTTCAGACTTAGAGAAAACAGTACTTTACCACTCTCCTGCCTTTTCCATGGTTATTCTATTGGAAAAGAACGAGTTTTGGACAACTACCTTTCATTCTTGCCAAACGCTTTGCAGACCCCCGTGCAAGCTTTAGAACAAGATTTTGGATGTTTTCTTTCCTGGCAGAGTTTCTCCTTGCAAGATATGGTGGAAAAGCTTTTTGCTGAGTGTAGAGCGGCAAGACACGCAGAAGACGCAGATACGCAGCTCTCCGAAGCTAAGTGCCGGTCCCGGGCTTCTTTTGGCACAAACCGCTCTCAGGAGCTCCCTGCGCTCGCCACAATGCTCTGTGTGCGAAGAAGCCGCTTCTTCGCCTCCGGGAGAATCGGCGAGCGGCAGCTTCCCAAAGGCGAAGATGCAAGCTGCAGCACACAGGCACAGTGTGGGCAGCCTTCAGACTTAGAGAAAACAGTACTTTACCACTCTCCTGCCTTTTCCATGGTTATTCTATTGGAAAAGAACGAGTTTTGGACAACTACCTTTCATTCTTGCCAAACTCTTTGCAGACCCCCGTGCAAGCTTTAGAACAAGATTTTGGATGTTTTCTTTCCTGGCAGAGTTTCTCCTTGCAAGATATGGTGGAAAAGCTTTTTGCTGAGTGTAGAGCGGCAAGACACGCAGAAGACGCAGATACGCAGCTCTCCGAAGCTAAGTGCCGGTCCCGGGCTTCTTTCGGCACAAACCGCTCTCAGGAGCTCCCTGCGCTCGCCACAATGCTCTGTGTGCGAAGAAGCCGCTTCTTCGCCTCCGGGAGAATCGGCGAGCGGCAGCTTCCCAAAGGCGAAGATGCAAGCTGCACCACACAGGCACAGTGTGGGCAGCCTTCAGACTTAGAGAAAACAGTACTTTACCACTCTCCTGCGTTTTCCATGGTTATTCTATTGGAAAAGAACGAGTTTTGGACAACTACCTTTCATTCTTGCCAAACTCTTTGCAGACCCCCGTGCAAGCTTTAGAACAAGATTTTGGATGTTTTCTTTCCTGGCAGAGTTTCTCCTTGCAAGATATGCTGGAAAAGCTTTTTGCTGAGTGTAGAGCGGCAAGACACGCAGAAGACGCAGATACGCAGCTCTCTGAAGCTAAGTGCCGGTCCCGGGCTTCTTTCGGCACAAACCGCTCTCAGGAGCTCCCTGCGCTCGCCACAATGCTCTGTGTGCGAAGAAGCCGCTTCTTCGCCTCCTGGAGAATCGGCGAGCGGCAGCTTCCCAAAGGCGAAGATGCAAGCTGCAGCACGCAGGCACAGTGTGGGCAGCCTTCAGACTTCGAGAAAACAGTACTTTACCACTCTCCTGCCTTTTTCATGGTTATTCTATTGGAAAAGAACGAGTTTTGGACAACTACCTTTCATTCTTGCCAAACTCTTTGCAGACCCCCGTGCAAGCTTTAGAAGAAGATTTTGGATGTTTTCTTTCCTGGCAGAGTTTCTCCTTGCAAGATATGGTGGAAAAGCTTTTTGCTGAGTGTAGAGCGGCAAGACACGCAGAAGACGCAGATACACAGCTCTCCGAAGCTAAGTGCCGGTCCCGGGCTTCTTTCGGCACAAACCGCTCTCAGGAGCTCCCTGCGCTCGCCACAATGCTCTGTGTGCGAAGAAGCAGCTTCTTCGCCTCCTGGAGAATCGGCGAGCGGCAGCTTCCCAAAGGCGAAGATGCAAGCTGCAGCACACAGGCACAGTGTGGGCAGCCTTCAGACTTAGAGAAAACAGTACTTTACCACTCTCCTGCCTTTTCCATGGTTATTCTATTGGAAAAGAACGAGTTTTGGACAACTACCTTTCATTCTTGCCAAACGCTTTGCAGACCCCCGTGCAAGCTTTAGAACAAGATTTTGGATGTTTTCTTTCCTGGCAGAGTTTCTCCTTGCAAGATATGGTGGAAAAGCTTTTTGCTGAGTGTAGAGCGGCAAGACACGCAGAAGACGCAGATACGCAGCTCTCCGAAGCTAAGTGCCGGTCCCGGGCTTCTTTCGGCACAAACCGCTCTCAGGAGCTCCCTGCGCTCGCCACAATGCTCTGTGTGCGAAGAAGCCGCTTCTTCGCCTCCGGGAGAATCGGCGAGCGGCAGCTTCCCAAAGGCGAAGATGCAAGCTGCACCACACAGGCACAGTGTGGGCAGCCTTCAGACTTCGAGAAAACAGTACTTTACCACTCTCCTGCCTTTTCCATGGTTATTCTATTGGAAAAGAACGAGTTTTGGACAACTACCTTTCATTCTTGCCAAACTCTTTGCAGACCCCCGTGCAAGCTTTAGAACAAGATTTTGGATGTTTTCTTTCCTGGCAGAGTTTCTCCTTGCAAGATATGGTGGAAAAGCTTTTTGCTGAGTGTAGAGCGGCAAGACACGCAGAAGACGCAGATACGCAGCTCTCCGAAGCTAAGTGCCGGTCCCGGGCTTCTTTCGGCACAAACCGCTCTCAGGAGCTCCCTGCGCTCGCCACAATGCTCTGTGTGCGAAGAAGCCGCTTCTTCGCCTCCGGGAGAATCGGCGAGCGGCAGCTTCCCAAAGGCGAAGATGCAAGCTGCAGCACACAGGCACAGTGTGGGCAGCCTTCAGACTTAGAGAAAACAGTACTTTACCACTCTCCTGCCTTTTCCATGGTTATTCTATTGGAAAAGAACGAGTTTTGGACAACTACCTTTCATTCTTGCCAAACTCTTTGCAGACCCCCGTGCAAGCTTTAGAACAAGATTTTGGATGTTTTCTTTCCTGGCAGAGTTTCTCCTTGCAAGATATGGTGGAAAAGCTTTTTGCTGAGTGTAGAGCGGCAAGACACGCAGAAGACGCAGATACGCAGCTCTCCGAAGCTAAGTGCCGGTCCCGGGCTTCTTTCGGCACAAACCGCTCTCAGGAGCTCCCTGCGCTCGCCACAATGCTCTGTGTGCGAAGAAGCCGCTTCTTCGCCTCCGGGAGAATCGGCGAGCGGCAGCTTCCCAAAGGCGAAGATGCAAGCTGCAGCACACAGGCACAGTGTGGGCAGCCTTCAGACTTAGAGAAAACAGTACTTTACCACTCTCCTGCCTTTTCCATGGTTATTCTATTGGAAAAGAACGAGTTTTGGACAACTACCTTTCATTCTTGCCAAACTCTTTGCAGACCCCCGTGCAAGCTTTAGAAGAAGATTTTGGATGTTTTCTTTCCTGGCAGAGTTTCTCCTTGCAAGATATGGTGGAAAAGCTTTTTGCTGAGTGTAGAGCGGCAAGACACGCAGAAGACGCAGATACGCAGCTCTCCGAAGCTAAGTGCCGGTCCCGGGCTTCTTTCGGCACAAACCGCTCTCAGGAGCTCCCTGCGCTCGCCACAATGCTCTGTGTGCGAAGAAGCCGCTTCTTCGCCTCCGGGAGAATCGGCGAGCGGCAGCTTCCCAAAGGCGAAGATGCAAGCTGCAGCACGCAGGCACAGTGTGGGCAGCCTTCAGACTTCGAGAAAACAGTACTTTACCACTCTCCTGCCTTTTCCATGGTTATTCTATTGGAAAAGAACGAGTTTTGGACAACTACCTTTCATTCTTGCCAAACTCTTTGCAGACCCCCGTGCAAGCTTTAGAACAAGATTTTGGATGTTTTCTTTCCTGGCAGAGTTTCTCCTTGCAAGATATGGTGGAAAAGCTTTTTACTGAGTGTAGAGCGGCAAGACACGCAGAAGACGCAGATACGCAGCTCTCCGAAGCTAAGTGCCGGTCCCGGGCTTCTTTCGGCACAAACCGCTCTCAGGAGCTCCCTGCGCTCGCCACAATGCTGTGTGTGCGAAGAAGCCGCTTCTTCGCCTCCGGGAGAATCGGCGAGCGGCAGCTTCCCAAAGGCGAAGATGCAAGCTGCACCACACAGGCACAGTGTGGGCAGCCTTCAGACTTAGAGAAAACAGTACTTTACCACTCTCCTGCCTTTTCCATGGTTATTCTATTGGAAAAGAACGAGTTTTGGACAACTACCTTTCATTCTTGCCAAACTCTTTGCAGACCCCCGTGCAAGCTTTAGAAGAAGATTTTGGATGTTTTCTTTCCTGGCAGAGTTTCTCCTTGCAAGATATGGTGGAAAAGCTTTTTGCTGAGTGTAGAGCGGCAAGACACGCAGAAGACGCAGATACGCAGCTCTCCGAAGCTAAGTGCCGGTCCCGGGCTTCTTTCGGCACAAACCGCTCTCAGGAGCTCCCTGCGCTCGCCACAATGCTCTGTGTGCGAAGAAGCCGCTTCTTCGCCTCCGGGAGAATCGGCGAGCGGCAGCTTCCCAAAGGCGAAGATGCAAGCTGCACCACACAGGCACAGTGTGGGCAGCCTTCAGACTTCGAGAAAACAGTACTTTACCACTCTCCTGCCTTTTCCATGGTTATTCTATTGGAAAAGAATGAGTTTTGGACAACTACCTTTCATTCTTGCCAAACTCTTTGCAGACCCCCGTGCAAGCTTTAGAAGAAGATTTTGGATGTTTTCTTTCCTGGCAGAGTTTCTCCTTGCAAGATATGGTGGAAAAGCTTTTTGCTGAGTGTAGAGCGGCAAGACACGCAGAAGACGCAGATACGCAGCTCTCCGAAGCTAAGTGCCGGTCCCGGGCTTCTTTCGGCACAAACCGCTCTCAGGAGCTCCCTGCGCTCGCCACAATGCTCTGTGTGCGAAGAAGCCGCTTCTTCGCCTCCGGGAGAATCGGCGAGCGGCAGCTTCCCAAAGGCGAAGATGCAAGCTGCAGCACGCAGGCACAGTGTGGGCAGCCTTCAGACTTAGAGAAAACAGTACTTTACCACTCTCCTGCCTTTTCCATGGTTATTCTATTGGAAAAGAACGAGTTTTGGACAACTACCTTTCATTCTTGCCAAACGCTTTGCAGACCCCCTTGCAAGCTTTAGAACAAGATTTTGGATGTTTTCTTTCCTGGCAGAGTTTCTCCTTGCAAGATATGGTGGAAAAGCTTTTTGCTGAGTGTAGAGCGGCAAGACACGCAGAAGACGCAGATACGCAGCTCTCCGAAGCTAAGTGCCGGTCCCGGGCTTCTTTCGGCACAAACCGCTCTCAGGAGCTCCCTGCGCTCGCCACAATGCTCTGTGTGCGAAGAAGCCGCTTCTTCGCCTCCGGGAGAATCGGCGAGCGGCAGCTTCCCAAAGGCGAAGATGCAAGCTGCAGCACACAGGCACAGTGTGGGCAGCCTTCAGACTTAGAGAAAACAGTACTTTACCACTCTCCTGCCTTTTCCATGGTTATTCTATTGGAAAAGAACGAGTTTTGGACAACTACCTTTCATTCTTGCCAAACTCTTTGCAGACCCCCGTGCAAGCTTTAGAACAAGATTTTGGATGTTTTCTTTCCTGGCAGAGTTTCTCCTTGCAAGATATGGTGGAAAAGCTTTTTGCTGAGTGTAGAGCGGCAAGACACGCAGAAGACGCAGATACGCAGCTCTCCGAAGCTAAGTGCCGGTCCCGGGCTTCTTTCGGCACAAACCGCTCTCAGGAGCTCCCTGCGCTCGCCACAATGCTCTGTGTGCGAAGAAGCCGCTTCTTCGCCTCCGGGAGAATCGGCGAGCGGCAGCTTCCCAAAGGCGAAGATGCAAGCTGCAGCACGCAGGCACAGTGTGGGCAGCCTTCAGACTTAGAGAAAACAGTACTTTACCACTCTCCTGCCTTTTCCATGGTTATTCTATTGGAAAAGAACGAGTTTTGGACAACTACCTTTCATTCTTGCCAAACGCTTTGCAGACCCCCGTGCAAGCTTTAGAACAAGATTTTGGATGTTTTCTTTCCTGGCAGAGTTTCTCCTTGCAAGATATGGTGGAAAAGCTTTTTGCTGAGTGTAGAGCGGCAAGACACGCAGAAGACGCAGATACGCAGCTCTCCGAAGCTAAGTGCCGGTCCCGGGCTTCTTTTGGCACAAACCGCTCTCAGGAGCTCCCTGCGCTCGCCACAATGCTCTGTGTGCGAAGAAGCCGCTTCTTCGCCTCCGGGAGAATCGGCGAGCGGCAGCTTCCCAAAGGCGAAGATGCAAGCTGCAGCACACAGGCACAGTGTGGGCAGCCTTCAGACTTAGAGAAAACAGTACTTTACCACTCTCCTGCCTTTTCCATGGTTATTCTATTGGAAAAGAACGAGTTTTGGACAACTACCTTTCATTCTTGCCAAACTCTTTGCAGACCCCCGTGCAAGCTTTAGAACAAGATTTTGGATGTTTTCTTTCCTGGCAGAGTTTCTCCTTGCAAGATATGGTGGAAAAGCTTTTTGCTGAGTGTAGAGCGGCAAGACACGCAGAAGACGCAGATACGCAGCTCTCCGAAGCTAAGTGCCGGTCCCGGGCTTCTTTCGGCACAAACCGCTCTCAGGAGCTCCCTGCGCTCGCCACAGTGCTCTGTGTGCGAAGAAGCCGCTTCTTCGCCTCCGGGAGAATCGGCGAGCGGCAGCTTCCCAAAGGCGAAGATGCAAGCTGCACCACACAGGCACAGTGTGGGCAGCCTTCAGACTTAGAGAAAACAGTACTTTACCACTCTCCTGCGTTTTCCATGGTTATTCTATTGGAAAAGAACGAGTTTTGGACAACTACCTTTCATTCTTGCCAAACTCTTTGCAGACCCCCGTGCAAGCTTTAGAAGAAGATTTTGGATGTTTTCTTTCCTGGCAGAGTTTCTCCTTGCAAGATATGGTGGAAAAGCTTTTTGCTGAGTGTAGAGCGGCAAGACACGCAGAAGACGCAGATACGCAGCTCTCTGAAGCTAAGTGCCGGTCCCGGGCTTCTTTCGGCACAAACCGCTCTCAGGAGCTCCCTGCGCTCGCCACAATGCTCTGTGTGCGAAGAAGCCGCTTCTTCGCCTCCTGGAGAATCGGCGAGCGGCAGCTTCCCAAAGGCGAAGATGCAAGCTGCAGCACGCAGGCACAGTGTGGGCAGCCTTCAGACTTAGAGAAAACAGTACTTTACCACTCTCCTGCCTTTTTCATGGTTATTCTATTGGAAAAGAACGAGTTTTGGACAACTACCTTTCATTCTTGCCAAACTCTTTGCAGACCCCCGTGCAAGCTTTAGAACAAGATTTTGGATGTTTTCTTTCCTGGCAGAGTTTCTCCTTGCAAGATATGGTGGAAAAGCTTTTTGCTGAGTGTAGAGCGGCAAGACACGCAGAAGACGCAGATACGCAGCTCTCCGAAGCTAAGTGCCGGTCCCGGGCTTCTTTCGGCACAAACCGCTCTCAGGAGCTCCCTGCGCTCGCCACAATGCTCTGTGTGCGAAGAAGCAGCTTCTTCGCCTCCTGGAGAATCGGCGAGCGGCAGCTTCCCAAAGGCGAAGATGCAAGCTGCAGCACACAGGCACAGTGTGGGCAGCCTTCAGACTTAGAGAAAACAGTACTTTACCACTCTCCTGCCTTTTCCATGGTTATTCTATTGGAAAAGAACGAGTTTTGGACAACTACCTTTCATTCTTGCCAAACGCTTTGCAGACCCCCGTGCAAGCTTTAGAACAAGATTTTGGATGTTTTCTTTCCTGGCAGAGTTTCTCCTTGCAAGATATGGTGGAAAAGCTTTTTGCTGAGTGTAGAGCGGCAAGACACGCAGAAGACGCAGATACGCAGCTCTCCGAAGCTAAGTGCCGGTCCCGGGCTTCTTTCGGCACAAACCGCTCTCAGGAGCTCCCTGCGCTCGCCACAATGCTCTGTGTGCGAAGAAGCCGCTTCTTCGCCTCCGGGAGAATCGGCGAGCGGCAGCTTCCCAAAGGCGAAGATGCAAGCTGCAGCACACAGGCACAGTGTGGGCAGCCTTCAGACTTCGAGAAAACAGTACTTTACCACTCTCCTGCCTTTTCCATGGTTATTCTATTGGAAAAGAACGAGTTTTGGACAACTACCTTTCATTCTTGCCAAACTCTTTGCAGACCCCCGTGCAAGCTTTAGAACAAGATTTTGGATGTTTTCTTTCCTGGCAGAGTTTCTCCTTGCAAGATATGGTGGAAAAGCTTTTTGCTGAGTGTAGAGCGGCAAGACACGCAGAAGACGCAGATACGCAGCTCTCCGAAGCTAAGTGCCGGTCCCGGGCTTCTTTCGGCACAAACCGCTCTCAGGAGCTCCCTGCGCTCGCCACAATGCTCTGTGTGCGAAGAAGCCGCTTCTTCGCCTCCGGGAGAATCGGCGAGCGGCAGCTTCCCAAAGGCGAAGATGCAAGCTGCAGCACACAGGCACAGTGTGGGCAGCCTTCAGACTTAGAGAAAACAGTACTTTACCACTCTCCTGCCTTTTCCATGGTTATTCTATTGGAAAAGAACGAGTTTTGGACAACTACCTTTCATTCTTGCCAAACTCTTTGCAGACCCCCGTGCAAGCTTTAGAACAAGATTTTGGATGTTTTCTTTCCTGGCAGAGTTTCTCCTTGCAAGATATGGTGGAAAAGCTTTTTGCTGAGTGTAGAGCGGCAAGACACGCAGAAGACGCAGATACGCAGCTCTCCGAAGCTAAGTGCCGGTCCCGGGCTTCTTTCGGCACAAACCGCTCTCAGGAGCTCCCTGCGCTCGCCACAATGCTCTGTGTGCGAAGAAGCCGCTTCTTCGCCTCCGGGAGAATCGGCGAGCGGCAGCTTCCCAAAGGCGAAGATGCAAGCTGCAGCACGCAGGCACAGTGTGGGCAGCCTTCAGACTTAGAGAAAACAGTACTTTACCACTCTCCTGCCTTTTCCATGGTTATTCTATTGGAAAAGAACGAGTTTTGGACAACTACCTTTCATTCTTGCCAAACTCTTTGCAGACCCCCGTGCAAGCTTTAGAACAAGATTTTGGATGTTTTCTTTCCTGGCAGAGTTTCTCCTTGCAAGATATGGTGGAAAAGCTTTTTGCTGAGTGTAGAGCGGCAAGACACGCAGAAGACGCAGATACGCAGCTCTCCGAAGCTAAGTGCCGGTCCCGGGCTTCTTTCGGCACAAACCGCTCTCAGGAGCTCCCTGCGCTCGCCACAATGCTCTGTGTGCGAAGAAGCCGCTTCTTCGCCTCCGGGAGAATCGGCGAGCGGCAGCTTCCCAAAGGCGAAGATGCAAGCTGCAGCACGCAGGCACAGTGTGGGCAGCCTTCAGACTTAGAGAAAACAGTACTTTACCACTCTCCTGCCTTTTCCATGGTTATTCTATTGGAAAAGAACGAGTTTTGGACAACTACCTTTCATTCTTGCCAAACTCTTTGCAGACCCCCGTGCAAGCTTTAGAAGAAGATTTTGGATGTTTTCTTTCCTGGCAGAGTTTCTCCTTGCAAGATATGGTGGAAAAGCTTTTTGCTGAGTGTAGAGCGGCAAGACACGCAGAAGACGCAGATACGCAGCTCTCCGAAGCTAAGTGCCGGTCCCGGGCTTCTTTCGGCACAAACCGCTCTCAGGAGCTCCCTGCGCTCGCCACAATGCTCTGTGTGCGAAGAAGCCGCTTCTTCGCCTCCGGGAGAATTGGCGAGCGGCAGCTTCCCAAAGGCGAAGATGCAAGCTGCAGCACGCAGGCACAGTGTGGGCAGCCTTCAGACTTCGAGAAAACAGTACTTTACCACTCTCCTGCCTTTTCCATGGTTATTCTATTGGAAAAGAACGAGTTTTGGACAACTACCTTTCATTCTTGCCAAACTCTTTGCAGACCCCCGTGCAAGCTTTAGAAGAAGATTTTGGATGTTTTCTTTCCTGGCAGAGTTTCTCCTTGCAAGATATGGTGGAAAAGCTTTTTACTGAGTGTAGAGCGGCAAGACACGCAGAAGACGCAGATACGCAGCTCTCCGAAGCTAAGTGCCGGTCCCGGGCTTCTTTCGGCACAAACCGCTCTCAGGAGCTCCCTGCGCTCGCCACAATGCTCTGTGTGCGAAGAAGCCGCTTCTTCGCCTCCGGGAGAATCGGCGAGCGGCAGCTTCCCAAAGGCGAAGATGCAAGCTGCAGCACACAGGCACAGTGTGGGCAGCCTTCAGACTTAGAGAAAACAGTACTTTACCACTCTCCTGCCTTTTCCATGGTTATTCTATTGGAAAAGAACGAGTTTTGGACAACTACCTTTCATTCTTGCCAAACTCTTTGCAGACCCCCGTGCAAGCTTTAGAACAAGATTTTGGATGTTTTCTTTCCTGGCAGAGTTTCTCCTTGCAAGATATGGTGGAAAAGCTTTTTGCTGAGTGTAGAGCGGCAAGACACGCAGAAGACGCAGATACGCAGCTCTCCGAAGCTAAGTGCCGGTCCCGGGCTTCTTTCGGCACAAACCGCTCTCAGGAGCTCCCTGCGCTCGCCACAATGCTCTGTGTGCGAAGAAGCAGCTTCTTCGCCTCCTGGAGAATCGGCAAGCGGCAGCTTCCCAAAGGCGAAGATGCAAGCTGCAGCACACAGGCACAGTGTGGGCAGCCTTCAGACTTCGAGAAAACAGTACTTTACCACTCTCCTGCCTTTTCCATGGTTATTCTATTGGAAAAGAACGAGTTTTGGACAACTACCTTTCATTCTTGCCAAACGCTTTGCAGACCCCCGTGCAAGCTTTAGAACAAGATTTTGGATGTTTTCTTTCCTGGCAGAGTTTCTCCTTGCAAGATATGGTGGAAAAGCTTTTTGCTGAGTGTAGAGCGGCAAGACACGCAGAAGACGCAGATACGCAGCTCTCCGAAGCTAAGTGCCGGTCCCGGGCTTCTTTCGGCACAAACCGCTCTCAGGAGCTCCCTGCGCTCGCCACAATGCTCTGTGTGCGAAGAAGCCGCTTCTTCGCCTCCGGGAGAATCGGCGAGCGGCAGCTTCCCAAAGGCGAAGATGCAAGCTGCAGCACGCAGGCACAGTGTGGGCAGCCTTCAGACTTCGAGAAAACAGTACTTTACCACTCTCCTGCCTTTTCCATGGTTATTCTATTGGAAAAGAACGAGTTTTGGACAACTACCTTTCATTCTTGCCAAACGCTTTGCAGACCCCCTTGCAAGCTTTAGAACAAGATTTTGGATGTTTTCTTTCCTGGCAGAGTTTCTCCTTGCAAGATATGGTGGAAAAGCTTTTTGCTGAGTGTAGAGCGGCAAGACACGCAGAAGACGCAGATACGCAGCTCTCCGAAGCTAAGTGCCGGTCCCGGGCTTCTTTCGGCACAAACCGCTCTCAGGAGCTCCCTGCGCTCGCCACAATGCTCTGTGTGCGAAGAAGCCGCTTCTTCGCCTCCGGGAGAATCGGCGAGCGGCAGCTTCCCAAAGGCGAAGATGCAAGCTGCAGCACACAGGCACAGTGTGGGCAGCCTTCAGACTTCGAGAAAACAGTACTTTACCACTCTCCTGCCTTTTCCATGGTTATTCTATTGGAAAAGAACGAGTTTTGGACAACTACCTTTCATTCTTGCCAAACGCTTTGCAGACCCCCTTGCAAGCTTTAGAACAAGATTTTGGATGTTTTCTTTCCTGGCAGAGTTTCTCCTTGCAAGATATGGTGGAAAAGCTTTTTGCTGAGTGTAGAGCGGCAAGACACGCAGAAGACGCAGATACGCAGCTCTCCGAAGCTAAGTGCCGGTCCCGGGCTTCTTTCGGCACAAACCGCTCTCAGGAGCTCCCTGCGCTCGCCACAATGCTCTGTGTGCGAAGAAGCCGCTTCTTCGCCTCCGGGAGAATCGGCGAGCGGCAGCTTCCCAAAGGCGAAGATGCAAGCTGCAGCACACAGGCACAGTGTGGGCAGCCTTCAGACTTCGAGAAAACAGTACTTTACCACTCTCCTGCCTTTTCCATGGTTATTCTATTGGAAAAGAACGAGTTTTGGACAACTACCTTTCATTCTTGCCAAACTCTTTGCAGACCCCCGTGCAAGCTTTAGAACAAGATTTTGGATGTTTTCTTTCCTGGCAGAGTTTCTCCTTGCAAGATATGGTGGAAAAGCTTTTTGCTGAGTGTAGAGCGGCAAGACACGCAGAAGACGCAGATACGCAGCTCTCCGAAGCTAAGTGCCGGTCCCGGGCTTCTTTCGGCACAAACCGCTCTCAGGAGCTCCCTGCGCTCGCCACAATGCTCTGTGTGCGAAGAAGCCGCTTCTTCGCCTCCGGGAGAATCGGCGAGCGGCAGCTTCCCAAAGGCGAAGATGCAAGCTGCAGCACGCAGGCACAGTGTGGGCAGCCTTCAGACTTAGAGAAAACAGTACTTTACCACTCTCCTGCCTTTTCCATGGTTATTCTATTGGAAAAGAACGAGTTTTGGACAACTACCTTTCATTCTTGCCAAACTCTTTGCAGACCCCCGTGCAAGCTTTAGAAGAAGATTTTGGATGTTTTCTTTCCTGGCAGAGTTTCTCCTTGCAAGATATGGTGGAAAAGCTTTTTGCTGAGTGTAGAGCGGCAAGACACGCAGAAGACGCAGATACGCAGCTCTCCGAAGCTAAGTGCCGGTCCCGGGCTTCTTTCGGCACAAACCGCTCTCAGGAGCTCCCTGCGCTCGCCACAATGCTCTGTGTGCGAAGAAGCCGCTTCTTCGCCTCCGGGAGAATCGGCGAGCGGCAGCTTCCCAAAGGCCAAGATGCAAGCTGCAGCCCGCAGGCACAGTGTGGGCAGCCTTCAGACTTCGAGAAAACAGTACTTTACCACTCTCCTGCCTTTTCCATGGTTATTCTATTGGAAAAGAACGAGTTTTGGACAACTACCTTTCATTCTTGCCAAACGCTTTGCAGACCCCCGTGCAAGCTTTAGAACAAGATTTTGGATGTTTTCTTTCCTGGCAGAGTTTCTCCTTGCAAGATATGGTGGAAAAGCTTTTTGCTGAGTGTAGAGCGGCAAGACACGCAGAAGACGCAGATACGCAGCTCTCCGAAGCTAAGTGCCGGTCCCGGGCTTCTTTCGGCACAAACCGCTCTCAGGAGCTCCCTGCGCTCGCCACAATGCTCTGTGTGCGAAGAAGCCGCTTCTTCGCCTCGTGGAGAATCGGCGAGCGGCAGCTTCCCAAAGGCGAAGATGCAAGCTGCACCACACAGGCACAGTGTGGGCAGCCTTCAGACTTAGAGAAAACAGTACTTTACCACTCTCCTGCGTTTTCCATGGTTATTCTATTGGAAAAGAACGAGTTTTGGACAACTACCTTTCATTCTTGCCAAACGCTTTGCAGACCCCCGTGCAAGCTTTAGAACAAGATTTTGGATGTTTTCTTTCCTGGCAGAGTTTCTCCTTGCAAGATATGGTGGAAAAGCTTTTTGCTGAGTGTAGAGCGGCAAGACACGCAGAAGACGCAGATACGCAGCTCTCCGAAGCTAAGTGCCAGTCCCGGGCTTCTTTCGGCACAAACCGCTCTCAGGAGCTCCCTGCGCTCGCCACAATGCTCTGTGTGCGAAGAAGCCGCTTCTTCGCCTCCGGGAGAATCGGCGAGCGGCAGCTTCCCAAAGGCGAAGATGCAAGCTGCAGCACGCAGGCACAGTGTGGGCAGCCTTCAGACTTAGAGAAAACAGTAGTTTACCACTCTCCTGCCTTTTTCATGGTTATTCTATTGGAAAAGAACGAGTTTTGGACAACTACCTTTCATTCTTGCCAAACTCTTTGCAGACCCCCGTGCAAGCTTTAGAACAAGATTTTGGATGTTTTCTTTCCTGGCAGAGTTTCTCCTTGCAAGATATGGTGGAAAAGCTTTTTGCTGAGTGTAGAGCGGCAAGACACGCAGAAGACGCAGATACGCAGCTCTCCGAAGCTAAGTGCCGGTCCCGGGCTTCTTTCGGCACAAACCGCTCTCAGGAGCTCCCTGCGCTCGCCACAATGCTCTGTGTGCGAAGAAGCAGCTTCTTCGCCTCCTGGAGAATCGGCAAGCGGCAGCTTCCCAAAGGCGAAGATGCAAGCTGCAGCACACAGGCACAGTGTGGGCAGCCTTCAGACTTAGAGAAAACAGTACTTTACCACTCTCCTGCCTTTTCCATGGTTATTCTATTGGAAAAGAACGAGTTTTGGACAACTACCTTTCATTCTTGCCAAACGCTTTGCAGACCCCCGTGCAAGCTTTAGAACAAGATTTTGGATGTTTTCTTTCCTGGCAGAGTTTCTCCTTGCAAGATATGGTGGAAAAGCTTTTTGCTGAGTGTAGAGCGGCAAGACACGCAGAAGACGCAGATACGCAGCTCTCCGAAGCTAAGTGCCGGTCCCGGGCTTCTTTCGGCACAAACCGCTCTCAGGAGCTCCCTGCGCTCGCCACAATGCTCTGTGTGCGAAGAAGCCGCTTCTTCGCCTCGTGGAGAATCGGCGAGCGGCAGCTTCCCAAAGGCGAAGATGCAAGCTGCAGCACACAGGCACAGTGTGGGCAGCCTTCAAACTTAGAGAAAACAGTACTTTACCACTCTCCTGCCTTTTCCATGGTTATTCTATTGGAAAAGAACGAGTTTTGGACAACTACCTTTCATTCTTGCCAAACTCTTTGCAGACCCCCGTGCAAGCTTTAGAACAAGATTTTGGATGTTTTCTTTCCTGGCAGAGTTTCTCCTTGCAAGATATGGTGGAAAAGCTTTTTGCTGAGTGTAGAGCGGCAAGACACGCAGAAGACGCAGATACGCAGCTCTCCGAAGCTAAGTGCCGGTCCCGGGCTTCTTTCGGCACAAACCGCTCTCAGGAGCTCCCTGCGCTCGCCACAATGCTCTGTGTGCGAAGAAGCCGCTTCTTCGCCTCCGGGAGAATCGGCGAGCGGCAGCTTCCCAAAGGCGAAGATGCAAGCTGCAGCACACAGGCACAGTGTGGGCAGCCTTCAGACTTCGAGAAAACAGTACTTTACCACTCTCCTGCCTTTTCCATGGTTATTCTATTGGAAAAGAACGAGTTTTGGACAACTACCTTTCTTTCTTGCCAAACTCTTTGCAGACCCCCGTGCAAGCTTTAGAACAAGATTTTGGATGTTTTCTTTCCTGGCAGAGTTTCTCCTTGCAAGATATGGTGGAAAAGCTTTTTGCTGAGTGTAGAGCGGCAAGACACGCAGAAGACGCAGATACGCAGCTCTCCGAAGCTAAGTGCCGGTCCCGGGCTTCTTTCGGCACAAACCGCTCTCAGGAGCTCCCTGCGCTCGCCACAATGCTCTGTGTGCGAAGAAGCCGCTTCTTCGCCTCCGGGAGAATCGGCGAGCGGCAGCTTCCCAAAGGCGAAGATGCAAGCTGCAGCACGCAGGCACAGTGTGGGCAGCCTTCAGACTTCGAGAAAACAGTACTTTACCACTCTCCTGCCTTTTCCATGGTTATTCTATTGGAAAAGAACGAGTTTTGGACAACTACCTTTCATTCTTGCCAAACGCTTTGCAGACCCCCTTGCAAGCTTTAGAACAAGATTTTGGATGTTTTCTTTCCTGGCAGAGTTTCTCCTTGCAAGATATGGTGGAAAAGCTTTTTGCTGAGTGTAGAGCGGCAAGACACGCAGAAGACGCAGATACGCAGCTCTCCGAAGCTAAGTGCCGGTCCCGGGCTTCTTTCGGCACAAACCGCTCTCAGGAGCTCCCTGCGCTCGCCACAATGCTCTGTGTGCGAAGAAGCCGCTTCTTCGCCTCCGGGAGAATCGGCGAGCGGCAGCTTCCCAAAGGCGAAGATGCAAGCTGCAGCACGCAGGCACAGTGTGGGCAGCCTTCAGACTTAGAGAAAACAGTACTTTACCACTCTCCTGCCTTTTCCATGGTTATTCTATTGGAAAAGAACGAGTTTTGGACAACTACCTTTCATTCTTGCCAAACGCTTTGCAGACCCCCTTGCAAGCTTTAGAACAAGATTTTGGATGTTTTCTTTCCTGGCAGAGTTTCTCCTTGCAAGATATGGTGGAAAAGCTTTTTGCTGAGTGTAGAGCGGCAAGACACGCAGAAGACGCAGATACGCAGCTCTCCGAAGCTAAGTGCCGGTCCCGGGCTTCTTTCGGCACAAACCGCTCTCAGGAGCTCCCTGCGCTCGCCACAATGCTCTGTGTGCGAAGAAGCCGCTTCTTCGCCTCCGGGAGAATCGGCGAGCGGCAGCTTCCCAAAGGCGAAGATGCAAGCTGCAGCACACAGGCACAGTGTGGGCAGCCTTCAGACTTCGAGAAAACAGTACTTTACCACTCTCCTGCCTTTTCCATGGTTATTCTATTGGAAAAGAACGAGTTTTGGACAACTACCTTTCATTCTTGCCAAACTCTTTGCAGACCCCCGTGCAAGCTTTAGAACAAGATTTTGGATGTTTTCTTTCCTGGCAGAGTTTCTCCTTGCAAGATATGGTGGAAAAGCTTTTTGCTGAGTGTAGAGCGGCAAGACACGCAGAAGACGCAGATACGCAGCTCTCCGAAGCTAAGTGCCGGTCCCGGGCTTCTTTCGGCACAAACCGCTCTCAGGAGCTCCCTGCGCTCGCCACAATGCTCTGTGTGCGAAGAAGCCGCTTCTTCGCCTCCGGGAGAATCGGCGAGCGGCAGCTTCCCAAAGGCGAAGATGCAAGCTGCAGCACGCAGGCACAGTGTGGGCAGCCTTCAGACTTAGAGAAAACAGTACTTTACCACTCTCCTGCCTTTTCCATGGTTATTCTATTGGAAAAGAACGAGTTTTGGACAACTACCTTTCATTCTTGCCAAACTCTTTGCAGACCCCCGTGCAAGCTTTAGAACAAGATTTTGGATGTTTTCTTTCCTGGCAGAGTTTCTCCTTGCAAGATATGGTGGAAAAGCTTTTTGCTGAGTGTAGAGCGGCAAGACACGCAGAAGACGCAGATACACAGCTCTCCGAAGCTAAGTGCCGGTCCCGGGCTTCTTTCGGCACAAACCGCTCTCAGGAGCTCCCTGCGCTCGCCACAATGCTCTGTGTGCGAAGAAGCCGCTTCTTCGCCTCCTGGAGAATCGGCGAGCGGCAGCTTCCCAAAGGCGAAGATGCAAGCTGCAGCACACAGGCACAGTGTGGGCAGCCTTCAGACTTCGAGAAAACAGTACTTTACCACTCTCCTGCCTTTTCCATGGTTATTCTATTGGAAAAGAACGAGTTTTGGACAACTACCTTTCATTCTTGCCAAACGCTTTGCAGACCCCCGTGCAAGCTTTAGAACAAGATTTTGGATGTTTTCTTTCCTGGCAGAGTTTCTCCTTGCAAGATATGGTGGAAAAGCTTTTTGCTGAGTGTAGAGCGGCAAGACACGCAGAAGACGCAGATACGCAGCTCTCCGAAGCTAAGTGCCGGTCCCGGGCTTCTTTCGGCACAAACCGCTCTCAGGAGCTCCCTGCGCTCGCCACAATGCTCTGTGTGCGAAGAAGCCGCTTCTTCGCCTCCGGGAGAATCGGCGAGCGGCAGCTTCCCAAAGGCGAAGATGCAAGCTGCAGCACGCAGGCACAGTGTGGGCAGCCTTCAGACTTAGAGAAAACAGTACTTTACCACTCTCCTGCCTTTTCCATGGTTATTCTATTGGAAAAGAACGAGTTTTGGACAACTACCTTTCATTCTTGCCAAACGCTTTGCAGACCCCCTTGCAAGCTTTAGAACAAGATTTTGGATGTTTTCTTTCCTGGCAGAGTTTCTCCTTGCAAGATATGGTGGAAAAGCTTTTTGCTGAGTGTAGAGCGGCAAGACACGCAGAAGACGCAGATACGCAGCTCTCCGAAGCTAAGTGCCGGTCCCGGGCTTCTTTCGGCACAAACCGCTCTCAGGAGCTCCCTGCGCTCGCCACAATGCTCTGTGTGCGAAGAAGCCGCTTCTTCGCCTCCGGGAGAATCGGCGAGCGGCAGCTTCCCAAAGGCGAAGATGCAAGCTGCAGCACACAGGCACAGTGTGGGCAGCCTTCAGACTTCGAGAAAACAGTACTTTACCACTCTCCTGCCTTTTCCATGGTTATTCTATTGGAAAAGAACGAGTTTTGGACAACTACCTTTCATTCTTGCCAAACTCTTTGCAGACCCCCGTGCAAGCTTTAGAACAAGATTTTGGATGTTTTCTTTCCTGGCAGAGTTTCTCCTTGCAAGATATGGTGGAAAAGCTTTTTGCTGAGTGTAGAGCGGCAAGACACGCAGAAGACGCAGATACGCAGCTCTCCGAAGCTAAGTGCCGGTCCCGGGCTTCTTTCGGCACAAACCGCTCTCAGGAGCTCCCTGCGCTCGCCACAATGCTCTGTGTGCGAAGAAGCCGCTTCTTCGCCTCGTGGAGAATCGGCGAGCGGCAGCTTCCCAAAGGCGAAGATGCAAGCTGCAGCACACAGGCACAGTGTGGGCAGCCTTCAAACTTAGAGAAAACAGTACTTTACCACTCTCCTGCCTTTTCCATGGTTATTCTATTGGAAAAGAACGAGTTTTGGACAACTACCTTTCATTCTTGCCAAACTCTTTGCAGACCCCCGTGCAAGCTTTAGAACAAGATTTTGGATGTTTTCTTTCCTGGCAGAGTTTCTCCTTGCAAGATATGGTGGAAAAGCTTTTTGCTGAGTGTAGAGCGGCAAGACACGCAGAAGACGCAGATACGCAGCTCTCCGAAGCTAAGTGCCGGTCCCGGGCTTCTTTCGGCACAAACCGCTCTCAGGAGCTCCCTGCGCTCGCCACAATGCTCTGTGTGCGAAGAAGCCGCTTCTTCGCCTCCGGGAGAATCGGCGAGCGGCAGCTTCCCAAAGGCGAAGATGCAAGCTGCAGCACGCAGGCACAGTGTGGGCAGCCTTCAGACTTAGAGAAAACAGTGCTTTACCACTCTCCTGCCTTTTCCATGGTTATTCTATTGGAAAAGAACGAGTTTTGGACAACTACCTTTCATTCTTGCCAAACTCTTTGCAGACCCCCGTGCAAGCTTTAGAACAAGATTTTGGATGTTTTCTTTCCTGGCAGAGTTTCTCCTTGCAAGATATGGTGGAAAAGCTTTTTGCTGAGTGTAGAGCGGCAAGACACGCAGAAGACGCAGATACGCAGCTCTCCGAAGCTAAGTGCCGGTCCCGGGCTTCTTTCGGCACAAACCGCTCTCAGGAGCTCCCTGCGCTCGCCACAATGCTCTGTGTGCGAAGAAGCCGCTTCTTCGCCTCCGGGAGAATCGGCGAGCGGCAGCTTCCCAAAGGCGAAGATGCAAGCTGCAGCCCGCAGGCACAGTGTGGGCAGCCTTCAGACTTCGAGAAAACAGTACTTTACCACTCTCCTGCCTTTTCCATGGTTATTCTATTGGAAAAGAACGAGTTTTGGACAACTACCTTTCATTCTTGCCAAATGCTTTGCAGACCCCCGTGCAAGCTTTAGAACAAGATTTTGGATGTTTTCTTTCCTGGCAGAGTTTCTCCTTGCAAGATATGGTGGAAAAGCTTTTTGCTGAGTGTAGAGCGGCAAGACACGCAGAAGACGCAGATACGCAGCTCTCCGAAGCTAAGTGCCGGTCCCGGGCTTCTTTCGGCACAAACCGCTCTCAGGAGCTCCCTGCGCTCGCCACAATGCTCTGTGTGCGAAGAAGCCGCTTCTTCGCCTCCGGGAGAATCGGCGAGCGGCAGCTTCCCAAAGGCGAAGATGCAAGCTGCAGCACACAGGCACAGTGTGGGCAGCCTTCAGACTTAGAGAAAACAGTACTTTACCACTCTCCTGCCTTTTCCATGGTTATTCTATTGGAAAAGAACGAGTTTTGGACAACTACCTTTCATTCTTGCCAAACTCTTTGCAGACCCCCGTGCAAGCTTTAGAACAAGATTTTGGATGTTTTCTTTCCTGGCAGAGTTTCTCCTTGCAAGATATGGTGGAAAAGCTTTTTGCTGAGTGTAGAGCGGCAAGACACGCAGAAGACGCAGATACACAGCTCTCCGAAGCTAAGTGCCGGTCCCGGGCTTCTTTCGGCACAAACCGCTCTCAGGAGCTCCCTGCGCTCGCCACAATGCTCTGTGTGCGAAGAAGCCGCTTCTTCGCCTCCTGGAGAATCGGCGAGCGGCAGCTTCCCAAAGGCGAAGATGCAAGCTGCAGCACACAGGCACAGTGTGGGCAGCCTTCAGACTTCGAGAAAACAGTACTTTACCACTCTCCTGCCTTTTCCATGGTTATTCTATTGGAAAAGAACGAGTTTTGGACAACTACCTTTCATTCTTGCCAAACGCTTTGCAGACCCCCGTGCAAGCTTTAGAACAAGATTTTGGATGTTTTCTTTCCTGGCAGAGTTTCTCCTTGCAAGATATGGTGGAAAAGCTTTTTGCTGAGTGTAGAGCGGCAAGACACGCAGAAGACGCAGATACGCAGCTCTCCGAAGCTAAGTGCCGGTCCCGGGCTTCTTTCGGCACAAACCGCTCTCAGGAGCTCCCTGCGCTCGCCACAATGCTCTGTGTGCGAAGAAGCCGCTTCTTCGCCTCCGGGAGAATCGGCGAGCGGCAGCTTCCCAAAGGCGAAGATGCAAGCTGCAGCACGCAGGCACAGTGTGGGCAGCCTTCAGACTTAGAGAAAACAGTACTTTACCACTCTCCTGCCTTTTCCATGGTTATTCTATTGGAAAAGAACGAGTTTTGGACAACTACCTTTCATTCTTGCCAAACGCTTTGCAGACCCCCTTGCAAGCTTTAGAACAAGATTTTGGATGTTTTCTTTCCTGGCAGAGTTTCTCCTTGCAAGATATGGTGGAAAAGCTTTTTGCTGAGTGTAGAGCGGCAAGACACGCAGAAGACGCAGATACGCAGCTCTCCGAAGCTAAGTGCCGGTCCCGGGCTTCTTTCGGCACAAACCGCTCTCAGGAGCTCCCTGCGCTCGCCACAATGCTCTGTGTGCGAAGAAGCCGCTTCTTCGCCTCCGGGAGAATCGGCGAGCGGCAGCTTCCCAAAGGCGAAGATGCAAGCTGCAGCACACAGGCACAGTGTGGGCAGCCTTCAGACTTCGAGAAAACAGTACTTTACCACTCTCCTGCCTTTTCCATGGTTATTCTATTGGAAAAGAACGAGTTTTGGACAACTACCTTTCATTCTTGCCAAACTCTTTGCAGACCCCCGTGCAAGCTTTAGAACAAGATTTTGGATGTTTTCTTTCCTGGCAGAGTTTCTCCTTGCAAGATATGGTGGAAAAGCTTTTTGCTGAGTGTAGAGCGGCAAGACACGCAGAAGACGCAGATACGCAGCTCTCCGAAGCTAAGTGCCGGTCCCGGGCTTCTTTCGGCACAAACCGCTCTCAGGAGCTCCCTGCGCTCGCCACAATGCTCTGTGTGCGAAGAAGCCGCTTCTTCGCCTCGTGGAGAATCGGCGAGCGGCAGCTTCCCAAAGGCGAAGATGCAAGCTGCAGCACACAGGCACAGTGTGGGCAGCCTTCAAACTTAGAGAAAACAGTACTTTACCACTCTCCTGCCTTTTCCATGGTTATTCTATTGGAAAAGAACGAGTTTTGGACAACTACCTTTCATTCTTGCCAAACTCTTTGCAGACCCCCGTGCAAGCTTTAGAACAAGATTTTGGATGTTTTCTTTCCTGGCAGAGTTTCTCCTTGCAAGATATGGTGGAAAAGCTTTTTACTGAGTGTAGAGCGGCAAGACACGCAGAAGACGCAGATACGCAGCTCTCCGAAGCTAAGTGCCGGTCCCGGGCTTCTTTCGGCACAAACCGCTCTCAGGAGCTCCCTGCGCTCGCCACAATGCTCTGTGTGCGAAGAAGCCGCTTCTTCGCCTCCGGGAGAATCGGCGAGCGGCAGCTTCCCAAAGGCGAAGATGCAAGCTGCAGCACACAGGCACAGTGTGGGCAGCCTTCAGACTTCGAGAAAACAGTACTTTACCACTCTCCTGCCTTTTCCATGGTTATTCTATTGGAAAAGAACGAGTTTTGGACAACTACCTTTCATTCTTGCCAAACTCTTTGCAGACCCCCGTGCAAGCTTTAGAAGAAGATTTTGGATGTTTTCTTTCCTGGCAGAGTTTCTCCTTGCAAGATATGGTGGAAAAGCTTTTTGCTGAGTGTAGAGCGGCAAGACACGCAGAAGACGCAGATACGCAGCTCTCCGAAGCTAAGTGCCGGTCCCGGGCTTCTTTCGGCACAAACCGCTCTCAGGAGCTCCCTGCGCTCGCCACAATGCTCTGTGTGCGAAGAAGCCGCTTCTTCGCCTCCGGGAGAATCGGCGAGCGGCAGCTTCCCAAAGGCGAAGATGCAAGCTGCAGCACACAGGCACAGTGTGGGCAGCCTTCAGACTTCGAGAAAACAGTACTTTACCACTCTCCTGCCTTTTCCATGGTTATTCTATTGGAAAAGAACGAGTTTTGGACAACTACCTTTCATTCTTGCCAAACTCTTTGCAGACCCCCGTGCAAGCTTTAGAACAAGATTTTGGATGTTTTCTTTCCTGGCAGAGTTTCTCCTTGCAAGATATGGTGGAAAAGCTTTTTGCTGAGTGTAGAGCGGCAAGACACGCAGAAGACGCAGATACGCAGCTCTCCGAAGCTAAGTGCCGGTCCCGGGCTTCTTTCGGCACAAACCGCTCTCAGGAGCTCCCTGCGCTCGCCACAATGCTCTGTGTGCGAAGAAGCCGCTTCTTCGCCTCCGGGAGAATCGGCGAGCGGCAGCTTCCCAAAGGCGAAGATGCAAGCTGCAGCACGCAGGCACAGTGTGGGCAGCCTTCAGACTTAGAGAAAACAGTACTTTACCACTCTCCTGCCTTTTCCATGGTTATTCTATTGGAAAAGAACGAGTTTTGGACAACTACCTTTCATTCTTGCCAAACGCTTTGCAGACCCCCTTGCAAGCTTTAGAACAAGATTTTGGATGTTTTCTTTCCTGGCAGAGTTTCTCCTTGCAAGATATGGTGGAAAAGCTTTTTGCTGAGTGTAGAGCGGCAAGACACGCAGAAGACGCAGATACGCAGCTCTCCGAAGCTAAGTGCCGGTCCCGGGCTTCTTTCGGCACAAACCGCTCTCAGGAGCTCCCTGCGCTCGCCACAATGCTCTGTGTGCGAAGAAGCCGCTTCTTCGCCTCCGGGAGAATCGGCGAGCGGCAGCTTCCCAAAGGCGAAGATGCAAGCTGCAGCACGCAGGCACAGTGTGGGCAGCCTTCAGACTTAGAGAAAACAGTACTTTACCACTCTCCTGCCTTTTCCATGGTTATTCTATTGGAAAAGAACGAGTTTTGGACAACTACCTTTCATTCTTGCCAAACGCTTTGCAGACCCCCTTGCAAGCTTTAGAACAAGATTTTGGATGTTTTCTTTCCTGGCAGAGTTTCTCCTTGCAAGATATGGTGGAAAAGCTTTTTGCTGAGTGTAGAGCGGCAAGACACGCAGAAGACGCAGATACGCAGCTCTCCGAAGCTAAGTGCCGGTCCCGGGCTTCTTTCGGCACAAACCGCTCTCAGGAGCTCCCTGCGCTCGCCACAATGCTCTGTGTGCGAAGAAGCCGCTTCTTCGCCTCCGGGAGAATCGGCGAGCGGCAGCTTCCCAAAGGCGAAGATGCAAGCTGCAGCACACAGGCACAGTGTGGGCAGCCTTCAGACTTCGAGAAAACAGTACTTTACCACTCTCCTGCCTTTTCCATGGTTATTCTATTGGAAAAGAACGAGTTTTGGACAACTACCTTTCATTCTTGCCAAACTCTTTGCAGACCCCCGTGCAAGCTTTAGAACAAGATTTTGGATGTTTTCTTTCCTGGCAGAGTTTCTCCTTGCAAGATATGGTGGAAAAGCTTTTTGCTGAGTGTAGAGCGGCAAGACACGCAGAAGACGCAGATACGCAGCTCTCCGAAGCTAAGTGCCGGTCCCGGGCTTCTTTCGGCACAAACCGCTCTCAGGAGCTCCCTGCGCTCGCCACAATGCTCTGTGTGCGAAGAAGCCGCTTCTTCGCCTCCGGGAGAATCGGCGAGCGGCAGCTTCCCAAAGGCGAAGATGCAAGCTGCAGCACGCAGGCACAGTGTGGGCAGCCTTCAGACTTAGAGAAAACAGTACTTTACCACTCTCCTGCCTTTTCCATGGTTATTCTATTGGAAAAGAACGAGTTTTGGACAACTACCTTTCATTCTTGCCAAACTCTTTGCAGACCCCCGTGCAAGCTTTAGAACAAGATTTTGGATGTTTTCTTTCCTGGCAGAGTTTCTCCTTGCAAGATATGGTGGAAAAGCTTTTTGCTGAGTGTAGAGCGGCAAGACACGCAGAAGACGCAGATACGCAGCTCTCCGAAGCTAAGTGCCGGTCCCGGGCTTCTTTCGGCACAAACCGCTCTCAGGAGCTCCCTGCGCTCGCCACAATGCTCTGTGTGCGAAGAAGCCGCTTCTTCGCCTCCGGGAGAATCGGCGAGCGGCAGCTTCCCAAAGGCGAAGATGCAAGCTGCAGCCCGCAGGCACAGTGTGGGCAGCCTTCAGACTTCGAGAAAACAGTACTTTACCACTCTCCTGCCTTTTCCATGGTTATTCTATTGGAAAAGAACGAGTTTTGGACAACTACCTTTCATTCTTGCCAAACGCTTTGCAGACCCCCGTGCAAGCTTTAGAACAAGATTTTGGATGTTTTCTTTCCTGGCAGAGTTTCTCCTTGCAAGATATGGTGGAAAAGCTTTTTGCTGAGTGTAGAGCGGCAAGACACGCAGAAGACGCAGATACGCAGCTCTCCGAAGCTAAGTGCCGGTCCCGGGCTTCTTTCGGCACAAACCGCTCTCAGGAGCTCCCTGCGCTCGCCACAATGCTCTGTGTGCGAAGAAGCCGCTTCTTCGCCTCCGGGAGAATCGGCGAGCGGCAGCTTCCCAAAGGCGAAGATGCAAGCTGCAGCACACAGGCACAGTGTGGGCAGCCTTCAGACTTAGAGAAAACAGTACTTTACCACTCTCCTGCCTTTTCCATGGTTATTCTATTGGAAAAGAACGAGTTTTGGACAACTACCTTTCATTCTTGCCAAACTCTTTGCAGACCCCCGTGCAAGCTTTAGAACAAGATTTTGGATGTTTTCTTTCCTGGCAGAGTTTCTCCTTGCAAGATATGGTGGAAAAGCTTTTTGCTGAGTGTAGAGCGGCAAGACACGCAGAAGACGCAGATACACAGCTCTCCGAAGCTAAGTGCCGGTCCCGGGCTTCTTTCGGCACAAACCGCTCTCAGGAGCTCCCTGCGCTCGCCACAATGCTCTGTGTGCGAAGAAGCCGCTTCTTCGCCTCCTGGAGAATCGGCGAGCGGCAGCTTCCCAAAGGCGAAGATGCAAGCTGCAGCACACAGGCACAGTGTGGGCAGCCTTCAGACTTCGAGAAAACAGTACTTTACCACTCTCCTGCCTTTTCCATGGTTATTCTATTGGAAAAGAACGAGTTTTGGACAACTACCTTTCATTCTTGCCAAACGCTTTGCAGACCCCCGTGCAAGCTTTAGAACAAGATTTTGGATGTTTTCTTTCCTGGCAGAGTTTCTCCTTGCAAGATATGGTGGAAAAGCTTTTTGCTGAGTGTAGAGCGGCAAGACACGCAGAAGACGCAGATACGCAGCTCTCCGAAGCTAAGTGCCGGTCCCGGGCTTCTTTCGGCACAAACCGCTCTCAGGAGCTCCCTGCGCTCGCCACAATGCTCTGTGTGCGAAGAAGCCGCTTCTTCGCCTCCGGGAGAATCGGCGAGCGGCAGCTTCCCAAAGGCGAAGATGCAAGCTGCAGCACGCAGGCACAGTGTGGGCAGCCTTCAGACTTCGAGAAAACAGTACTTTACCACTCTCCTGCCTTTTCCATGGTTATTCTATTGGAAAAGAACGAGTTTTGGACAACTACCTTTCATTCTTGCCAAACGCTTTGCAGACCCCCTTGCAAGCTTTAGAACAAGATTTTGGATGTTTTCTTTCCTGGCAGAGTTTCTCCTTGCAAGATATGGTGGAAAAGCTTTTTGCTGAGTGTAGAGCGGCAAGACACGCAGAAGACGCAGATACGCAGCTCTCCGAAGCTAAGTGCCGGTCCCGGGCTTCTTTCGGCACAAACCGCTCTCAGGAGCTCCCTGCGCTCGCCACAATGCTCTGTGTGCGAAGAAGCCGCTTCTTCGCCTCCGGGAGAATCGGCGAGCGGCAGCTTCCCAAAGGCGAAGATGCAAGCTGCAGCACGCAGGCACAGTGTGGGCAGCCTTCAGACTTAGAGAAAACAGTACTTTACCACTCTCCTGCCTTTTCCATGGTTATTCTATTGGAAAAGAACGAGTTTTGGACAACTACCTTTCATTCTTGCCAAACTCTTTGCAGACCCCCGTGCAAGCTTTAGAAGAAGATTTTGGATGTTTTCTTTCCTGGCAGAGTTTCTCCTTGCAAGATATGGTGGAAAAGCTTTTTGCTGAGTGTAGAGCGGCAAGACACGCAGAAGACGCAGATACGCAGCTCTCCGAAGCTAAGTGCCGGTCCCGGGCTTCTTTCGGCACAAACCGCTCTCAGGAGCTCCCTGCGCTCGCCACAATGCTCTGTGTGCGAAGAAGCCGCTTCTTCGCCTCCGGGAGAATCGGCGAGCGGCAGCTTCCCAAAGGCGAAGATGCAAGCTGCAGCACGCAGGCACAGTGTGGGCAGCCTTCAGACTTAGAGAAAACAGTACTTTACCACTCTCCTGCCTTTTCCATGGTTATTCTATTGGAAAAGAACGAGTTTTGGACAACTACCTTTCATTCTTGCCAAACGCTTTGCAGACCCCCGTGCAAGCTTTAGAACAAGATTTTGGATGTTTTCTTTCCTGGCAGAGTTTCTCCTTGCAAGATATGGTGGAAAAGCTTTTGGCTGAGTGTAGAGCGGCAAGACACGCAGAAGACGCAGATACGCAGCTCTCCGAAGCTAAGTGCCGGTCCCGGGCTTCTTTCGGCACAAACCGCTCTCAGGAGCTCCCTGCGCTCGCCACAATGCTCTGTGTGCGAAGAAGCCGCTTCTTCGCCTCCGGGAGAATCGGCGAGCGGCAGCTTCCCAAAGGCGAAGATGCAAGCTGCAGCACACAGGCACAGTGTGGGCAGCCTTCAGACTTAGAGAAAACAGTACTTTACCACTCTCCTGCCTTTTCCATGGTTATTCTATTGGAAAAGAACGAGTTTTGGACAACTACCTTTCATTCTTGCCAAACTCTTTGCAGACCCCCGTGCAAGCTTTAGAACAAGATTTTGGATGTTTTCTTTCCTGGCAGAGTTTCTCCTTGCAAGATATGGTGGAAAAGCTTTTTGCTGAGTGTAGAGCGGCAAGACACGCAGAAGACGCAGATACGCAGCTCTCCGAAGCTAAGTGCCGGTCCCGGGCTTCTTTCGGCACAAACCGCTCTCAGGAGCTCCCTGCGCTCGCCACAATGCTCTGTGTGCGAAGAAGCCGCTTCTTCGCCTCCGGGAGAATCGGCGAGCGGCAGCTTCCCAAAGGCGAAGATGCAAGCTGCAGCACGCAGGCACAGTGTGGGCAGCCTTCAGACTTAGAGAAAACAGTACTTTACCACTCTCCTGCCTTTTCCATGGTTATTCTATTGGAAAAGAACGAGTTTTGGACAACTACCTTTCATTCTTGCCAAACTCTTTGCAGACCCCCGTGCAAGCTTTAGAAGAAGATTTTGGATGTTTTCTTTCCTGGCAGAGTTTCTCCTTGCAAGATATGGTGGAAAAGCTTTTTGCTGAGTGTAGAGCGGCAAGACACGCAGAAGACGCAGATACGCAGCTCTCCGAAGCTAAGTGCCGGTCCCGGGCTTCTTTCGGCACAAACCGCTCTCAGGAGCTCCCTGCGCTCGCCACAATGCTCTGTGTGCGAAGAAGCCGCTTCTTCGCCTCCGGGAGAATCGGCGAGCGGCAGCTTCCCAAAGGCGAAGATGCAAGCTGCAGCACGCAGGCACAGTGTGGGCAGCCTTCAGACTTAGAGAAAACAGTACTTTACCACTCTCCTGCCTTTTCCATGGTTATTCTATTGGAAAAGAACGAGTTTTGGACAACTACCTTTCATTCTTGCCAAACGCTTTGCAGACCCCCGTGCAAGCTTTAGAACAAGATTTTGGATGTTTTCTTTCCTGGCAGAGTTTCTCCTTGCAAGATATGGTGGAAAAGCTTTTTGCTGAGTGTAGAGCGGCAAGACACGCAGAAGACGCAGATACGCAGCTCTCCGAAGCTAAGTGCCGGTCCCGGGCTTCTTTCGGCACAAACCGCTCTCAGGAGCTCCCTGCGCTCGCCACAATGCTCTGTGTGCGAAGAAGCCGCTTCTTCGCCTCCGGGAGAATCGGCGAGCGGCAGCTTCCCAAAGGCGAAGATGCAAGCTGCAGCACACAGGCACAGTGTGGGCAGCCTTCAGACTTAGAGAAAACAGTACTTTACCACTCTCCTGCCTTTTCCATGGTTATTCTATTGGAAAAGAACGAGTTTTGGACAACTACCTTTCATTCTTGCCAAACTCTTTGCAGACCCCCGTGCAAGCTTTAGAACAAGATTTTGGATGTTTTCTTTCCTGGCAGAGTTTCTCCTTGCAAGATATGGTGGAAAAGCTTTTTGCTGAGTGTAGAGCGGCAAGACACGCAGAAGACGCAGATACGCAGCTCTCCGAAGCTAAGTGCCGGTCCCGGGCTTCTTTCGGCACAAACCGCTCTCAGGAGCTCCCTGCGCTCGCCACAATGCTCTGTGTGCGAAGAAGCCGCTTCTTCGCCTCCTGGAGAATCGGCGAGCGGCAGCTTCCCAAAGGCGAAGATGCAAGCTGCAGCACACAGGCACAGTGTGGGCAGCCTTCAGACTTAGAGAAAACAGTACTTTACCACTCTCCTGCCTTTTCCATGGTTATTCTATTGGAAAAGAACGAGTTTTGGACAACTACCTTTCATTCTTGCCAAACGCTTTGCAGACCCCCGTGCAAGCTTTAGAACAAGATTTTGGATGTTTTCTTTCCTGGCAGAGTTTCTCCTTGCAAGATATGGTGGAAAAGCTTTTTGCTGAGTGTAGAGCGGCAAGACACGCAGAAGACGCAGATACGCAGCTCTCCGAAGCTAAGTGCCGGTCCCGGGCTTCTTTCGGCACAAACCGCTCTCAGGAGCTCCCTGCGCTCGCCACAATGCTCTGTGTGCGAAGAAGCCGCTTCTTCGCCTCCTGGAGAATCGGCGAGCGGCAGCTTCCCAAAGGCGAAGATGCAAGCTGCAGCACACAGGCACAGTGTGGGCAGCCTTCAGACTTAGAGAAAACAGTACTTTACCACTCTCCTGCCTTTTCCATGGTTATTCTATTGGAAAAGAACGAGTTTTGGACAACTACCTTTCATTCTTGCCAAACTCTTTGCAGACCCCCGTGCAAGCTTTAGAACAAGATTTTGGATGTTTTCTTTCCTGGCAGAGTTTCTCCTTGCAAGATATGGTGGAAAAGCTTTTTACTGAGTGTAGAGCGGCAAGACACGCAGAAGACGCAGATACGCAGCTCTCCGAAGCTAAGTGCCGGTCCCGGGCTTCTTTCGGCACAAACCGCTCTCAGGAGCTCCCTGCGCTCGCCACAATGCTGTGTGTGCGAAGAAGCCGCTTCTTCGCCTCCGGGAGAATCGGCGAGCGGCAGCTTCCCAAAGGCGAAGATGCAAGCTGCAGCACACAGGCACAGTGTGGGCAGCCTTCAGACTTAGAGAAAACAGTACTTTACCACTCTCCTGCCTTTTCCATGGTTATTCTATTGGAAAAGAACGAGTTTTGGACAACTACCTTTCATTCTTGCCAAACTCTTTGCAGACCCCCGTGCAAGCTTTAGAAGAAGATTTTGGATGTTTTCTTTCCTGGCAGAGTTTCTCCTTGCAAGATATGGTGGAAAAGCTTTTTGCTGAGTGTAGAGCGGCAAGACACGCAGAAGACGCAGATACGCAGCTCTCCGAAGCTAAGTGCCGGTCCCGGGCTTCTTTCGGCACAAACCGCTCTCAGGAGCTCCCTGCGCTCGCCACAATGCTCTGTGTGCGAAGAAGCCGCTTCTTCGCCTCCGGGAGAATCGGCGAGCGGCAGCTTCCCAAAGGTGAAGATGCAAGCTGCAGCACACAGGCACAGTGTGGGCAGCCTTCAGACTTAGAGAAAACAGTACTTTACCACTCTCCTGCCTTTTCCATGGTTATTCTATTGGAAAAGAACGAGTTTTGGACAACTACCTTTCATTCTTGCCAAACTCTTTGCAGACCCCCGTGCAAGCTTTAGAACAAGATTTTGGATGTTTTCTTTCCTGGCAGAGTTTCTCCTTGCAAGATATGGTGGAAAAGCTTTTTGCTGAGTGTAGAGCGGCAAGACACGCAGAAGACGCAGATACGCAGCTCTCCGAAGCTAAGTGCCGGTCCCGGGCTTCTTTCGGCACAAACCGCTCTCAGGAGCTCCCTGCGCTCGCCACAATGCTCTGTGTGCGAAGAAGCCGCTTCTTCGCCTCGTGGAGAATCGGCGAGCGGCAGCTTCCCAAAGGCGAAGATGCAAGCTGCAGCACACAGGCACAGTGTGGGCAGCCTTCAGACTTAGAGAAAACAGTACTTTACCACTCTCCTGCCTTTTCCATGGTTATTCTATTGGAAAAGAACGAGTTTTGGACAACTACCTTTCATTCTTGCCAAACTCTTTGCAGACCCCCGTGCAAGCTTTAGAACAAGATTTTGGATGTTTTCTTTCCTGGCAGAGTTTCTCCTTGCAAGATATGGTGGAAAAGCTTTTTACTGAGTCTAGAGCGGCAAGACACGCAGAAGACGCAGATACGCAGCTCTCCGAAGCTAAGTGCCGGTCCCGGGCTTCTTTCGGCACAAACCGCTCTCAGGAGCTCCCTGCGCTCGCCACAATGCTCTGTGTGCGAAGAAGCCGCTTCTTCGCCTCCGGGAGAATCGGCGAGCGGCAGCTTCCCAAAGGCGAAGATGCAAGCTGCAGCACACAGGCACAGTGTGGGCAGCCTTCAGACTTAGAGAAAACAGTACTTTACCACTCTCCTGCCTTTTCCATGGTTATTCTATTGGAAAAGAACGAGTTTTGGACAACTACCTTTCATTCTTGCCAAACTCTTTGCAGACCCCCGTGCAAGCTTTAGAAGAAGATTTTGGATGTTTTCTTTCCTGGCAGAGTTTCTCCTTGCAAGATATGGTGGAAAAGCTTTTTGCTGAGTGTAGAGCGGCAAGACACGCAGAAGACGCAGATACGCAGCTCTCCGAAGCTAAGTGCCGGTCCCGGGCTTCTTTCGGCACAAACCGCTCTCAGGAGCTCCCTGCGCTCGCCACAATGCTCTGTGTGCGAAGAAGCCGCTTCTTCGCCTCCGGGAGAATCGGCGAGCGGCAGCTTCCCAAAGGCGAAGATGCAAGCTGCAGCACACAGGCACAGTGTGGGCAGCCTTCAGACTTCGAGAAAACAGTACTTTACCACTCTCCTGCCTTTTCCATGGTTATTCTATTGGAAAAGAACGAGTTTTGGACAACTACCTTTCATTCTTGCCAAACTCTTTGCAGACCCCCGTGCAAGCTTTAGAACAAGATTTTGGATGTTTTCTTTCCTGGCAGAGTTTCTCCTTGCAAGATATGGTGGAAAAGCTTTTTGCTGAGTGTAGAGCGGCAAGACACGCAGAAGACGCAGATACGCAGCTCTCCGAAGCTAAGTGCCGGTCCCGGGCTTCTTTCGGCACAAACCGCTCTCAGGAGCTCCCTGCGCTCGCCACAATGCTCTGTGTGCGAAGAAGCCGCTTCTTCGCCTCCTGGGAGAATCGGCGAGCAGCAGCTTCCCAAAGGCGAAGATGCAAGCTGCACCACACAGGCACAGTGTGGGCAGCCTTCAGACTTAGAGAAAACAGTACTTTACCACTCTCCTGCCTTTTCCATGGTTATTCTATTGGAAAAGAACGAGTTTTGGACAACTACCTTTCATTCTTGCCAAACTCTTTGCAGACCCCCGTGCAAGCTTTAGAACAAGATTTTGGATGTTTTCTTTCCTGGCAGAGTTTCTCCTTGCAAGATATGGTGGAAAAGCTTTTTGCTGAGTGTAGAGCGGCAAGACACGCAGAAGACGCAGATACGCAGCTCTCCGAAGCTAAGTGCCGGTCCCGGGCTTCTTTCGGCACAAACCGCTCTCAGGAGCTCCCTGCGCTCGCCACAATGCTGTGTGTGCGAAGAAGCCGCTTCTTCGCCTCCGGGAGAATCGGCGAGCGGCAGCTTCCCAAAGGCGAAGATGCAAGCTGCAGCACACAGGCACAGTGTGGGCAGCCTTCAGACTTCGAGAAAACAGTACTTTACCACTCTCCTGCCTTTTCCATGGTTATTCTATTGGAAAAGAACGAGTTTTGGACAACTACCTTTCATTCTTGCCAAACTCTTTGCAGACCCCCGTGCAAGCTTTAGAAGAAGATTTTGGATGTTTTCTTTCCTGGCAGAGTTTCTCCTTGCAAGATATGGTGGAAAAGCTTTTTGCTGAGTGTAGAGCGGCAAGACACGCAGAAGAC
Organism: Molothrus aeneus; assembly: GCF_037042795.1. NCBI lineage: Eukaryota > Metazoa > Chordata > Aves > Passeriformes > Icteridae > Molothrus > Molothrus aeneus. Next base: position 99,148 of record NW_027098998.1, read on the forward strand.
GCAGATACGCAGCTCTCCGAAGCTAAGTGCCGGTCCCGGGCTTCTTTCGGCACAAACCGCTCTCAGGAGCTCCCTGCGCTCGCCACAATGCTCTGTGTGCGAAGAAGCCGCTTCTTCGCCTCCGGGAGAATCGGCGAGCGGCAGCTTCCCAAAGGCGAAGATGCAAGCTGCAGCACGCAGGCACAGTGTGGGCAGCCTTCAGACTTAGAGAAAACAGTACTTTACCACTCTCCTGCCTTTTCCATGGTTATTCTATTGGAAAAGAACGAGTTTTGGACAACTACCTTTCATTCTTGCCAAACTCTTTGCAGACCCCCGTGCAAGCTTTAGAACAAGATTTTGGATGTTTTCTTTCCTGGCAGAGTTTCTCCTTGCAAGATATGGTGGAAAAGCTTTTTGCTGAGTGTAGAGCGGCAAGACACGCAGAAGACGCAGATACGCAGCTCTCCGAAGCTAAGTGCCGGTCCCGGGCTTCTTTCGGCACAAACCGCTCTCAGGAGCTCCCTGCGCTCGCCACAATGCTCTGTGTGCGAAGAAGCCGCTTCTTCGCCTCCGGGAGAATCGGCGAGCGGCAGCTTCCCAAAGGCGAAGATGCAAGCTGCAGCACACAGGCACAGTGTGGGCAGCCTTCAGACTTAGAGAAAACAGTACTTTACCACTCTCCTGCCTTTTCCATGGTTATTCTATTGGAAAAGAACGAGTTTTGGACAACTACCTTTCATTCTTGCCAAACTCTTTGCAGACCCCCGTGCAAGCTTTAGAACAAGATTTTGGATGTTTTCTTTCCTGGCAGAGTTTCTCCTTGCAAGATATGGTGGAAAAGCTTTTTGCTGAGTGTAGAGCGGCAAGACACGCAGAAGACGCAGATACGCAGCTCTCCGAAGCTAAGTGCCGGTCCCGGGCTTCTTTCGGCACAAACCGCTCTCAGGAGCTCCCTGCGCTCGCCACAATGCTCTGTGTGCGAAGAAGCCGCTTCTTCGCCTCCGGGAGAATCGGCGAGCGGCAGCTTCCCAAAGGCGAAGATGCAAGCTGCAGCACACAGGCACAGTGTGGGCAGCCTTCAGACTTCGAGAAAACAGTACTTTACCACTCTCCTGCCTTTTCCATGGTTATTCTATTGGAAAAGAACGAGTTTTGGACAACTACCTTTCATTCTTGCCAAACTCTTTGCAGACCCCCGTGCAAGCTTTAGAAGAAGATTTTGGATGTTTTCTTTCCTGGCAGAGTTTCTCCTTGCAAGATATGGTGGAAAAGCTTTTTGCTGAGTGTAGAGCGGCAAGACACGCAGAAGACGCAGATACGCAGCTCTCCGAAGCTAAGTGCCGGTCCCGGGCTTCTTTCGGCACAAACCGCTCTCAGGAGCTCCCTGCGCTCGCCACAATGCTCTGTGTGCGAAGAAGCCGCTTCTTCGCCTCCGGGAGAATCGGCGAGCGGCAGCTTCCCAAAGGCGAAGATGCAAGCTGCAGCACACAGGCACAGTGTGGGCAGCCTTCAGACTTAGAGAAAACAGTACTTTACCACTCTCCTGCCTTTTCCATGGTTATTCTATTGGAAAAGAACGAGTTTTGGACAACTACCTTTCATTCTTGCCAAACTCTTTGCAGACCCCCGTGCAAGCTTTAGAACAAGATTTTGGATGTTTTCTTTCCTGGCAGAGTTTCTCCTTGCAAGATATGGTGGAAAAGCTTTTTGCTGAGTGTAGAGCGGCAAGACACGCAGAAGACGCAGATACGCAGCTCTCCGAAGCTAAGTGCCGGTCCCGGGCTTCTTTCGGCACAAACCGCTCTCAGGAGCTCCCTGCGCTCGCCACAATGCTCTGTGTGCGAAGAAGCCGCTTCTTCGCCTCCGGGAGAATCGGCGAGCGGCAGCTTCCCAAAGGCGAAGATGCAAGCTGCAGCACACAGGCACAGTGTGGGCAGCCTTCAGACTTAGAGAAAACAGTACTTTACCACTCTCCTGCCTTTTCCATGGTTATTCTATTGGAAAAGAACGAGTTTTGGACAACTACCTTTCATTCTTGCCAAACTCTTTGCAGACCCCCGTGCAAGCTTTAGAACAAGATTTTGGATGTTTTCTTTCCTGGCAGAGTTTCTCCTTGCAAGATATGGTGGAAAAGCTTTTTGCTGAGTGTAGAGCGGCAAGACACGCAGAAGACGCAGATACGCAGCTCTCCGAAGCTAAGTGCCGGTCCCGGGCTTCTTTCGGCACAAACCGCTCTCAGGAGCTCCCTGCGCTCGCCACAATGCTCTGTGTGCGAAGAAGCCGCTTCTTCGCCTCCGGGAGAATCGGCGAGCGGCAGCTTCCCAAAGGCGAAGATGCAAGCTGCAGCACACAGGCACAGTGTGGGCAGCCTTCAGACTTCGAGAAAACAGTACTTTACCACTCTCCTGCCTTTTCCATGGTTATTCTATTGGAAAAGAACGAGTTTTGGACAACTACCTTTCATTCTTGCCAAACGCTTTGCAGACCCCCTTGCAAGCTTTAGAACAAGATTTTGGATGTTTTCTTTCCTGGCAGAGTTTCTCCTTGCAAGATATGGTGGAAAAGCTTTTTGCTGAGTGTAGAGCGGCAAGACACGCAGAAGACGCAGATACGCAGCTCTCCGAAGCTAAGTGCCGGTCCCGGGCTTCTTTCGGCACAAACCGCTCTCAGGAGCTCCCTGCGCTCGCCACAATGCTCTGTGTGCGAAGAAGCCGCTTCTTCGCCTCCGGGAGAATCGGCGAGCGGCAGCTTCCCAAAGGCGAAGATGCAAGCTGCAGCACACAGGCACAGTGTGGGCAGCCTTCAGACTTCGAGAAAACAGTACTTTACCACTCTCCTGCCTTTTCCATGGTTATTCTATTGGAAAAGAACGAGTTTTGGACAACTACCTTTCATTCTTGCCAAACTCTTTGCAGACCCCCGTGCAAGCTTTAGAAGAAGATTTTGGATGTTTTCTTTCCTGGCAGAGTTTCTCCTTGCAAGATATGGTGGAAAAGCTTTTTGCTGAGTGTAGAGCGGCAAGACACGCAGAAGACGCAGATACGCAGCTCTCCGAAGCTAAGTGCCGGTCCCGGGCTTCTTTCGGCACAAACCGCTCTCAGGAGCTCCCTGCGCTCGCCACAATGCTCTGTGTGCGAAGAAGCCGCTTCTTCGCCTCCGGGAGAATCGGCGAGCGGCAGCTTCCCAAAGGCGAAGATGCAAGCTGCAGCACGCAGGCACAGTGTGGGCAGCCTTCAGACTTCGAGAAAACAGTACTTTACCACTCTCCTGCCTTTTCCATGGTTATTCTATTGGAAAAGAACGAGTTTTGGACAACTACCTTTCATTCTTGCCAAACGCTTTGCAGACCCCCTTGCAAGCTTTAGAACAAGATTTTGGATGTTTTCTTTCCTGGCAGAGTTTCTCCTTGCAAGATATGGTGGAAAAGCTTTTTGCTGAGTGTAGAGCGGCAAGACACGCAGAAGACGCAGATACGCAGCTCTCCGAAGCTAAGTGCCGGTCCCGGGCTTCTTTCGGCACAAACCGCTCTCAGGAGCTCCCTGCGCTCGCCACAATGCTCTGTGTGCGAAGAAGCCGCTTCTTCGCCTGCGGGAGAATCGGCGAGCAGCAGCTTCCCAAAGGCGAAGATGCAAGCTGCAGCACACAGGCACAGTGTGGGCAGCCTTCAGACTTAGAGAAAACAGTACTTTACCACTCTCCTGCCTTTTCCATGGTTATTCTATTGGAAAAGAACGAGTTTTGGACAACTACCTTTCATTCTTGCCAAACTCTTTGCAGACCCCCGTGCAAGCTTTAGAACAAGATTTTGGATGTTTTCTTTCCTGGCAGAGTTTCTCCTTGCAAGATATGGTGGAAAAGCTTTTTACTGAGTGTAGAGCGGCAAGACACGCAGAAGACGCAGATACGCAGCTCTCCGAAGCTAAGTGCCGGTCCCGGGCTTCTTTCGGCACAAACCGCTCTCAGGAGCTCCCTGCGCTCGCCACAATGCTCTGTGTGCGAAGAAGCCGCTTCTTCGCCTCCGGGAGAATCGGCGAGCGGCAGCTTCCCAAAGGCGAAGATGCAAGCTGCACCACACAGGCACAGTGTGGGCAGCCTTCAGACTTAGAGAAAACAGTACTTTACCACTCTCCTGCCTTTTCCATGGTTATTCTATTGGAAAAGAACGAGTTTTGGACAACTACCTTTCATTCTTGCCAAACTCTTTGCAGACCCCCGTGCAAGCTTTAGAACAAGATTTTGGATGTTTTCTTTCCTGGCAGAGTTTCTCCTTGCAAGATATGGTGGAAAAGCTTTTTGCTGAGTGTAGAGCGGCAAGACACGCAGAAGACGCAGATACGCAGCTCTCCGAAGCTAAGTGCCGGTCCCGGGCTTCTTTCGGCACAAACCGCTCTCAGGAGCTCCCTGCGCTCGCCACAATGCTCTGTGTGCGAAGAAGCCGCTTCTTCGCCTCCGGGAGAATCGGCGAGCGGCAGCTTCCCAAAGGCGAAGATGCAAGCTGCAGCACACAGGCACAGTGTGGGCAGCCTTCAGACTTAGAGAAAACAGTACTTTACCACTCTCCTGCCTTTTCCATGGTTATTCTATTGGAAAAGAACGAGTTTTGGACAACTACCTTTCATTCTTGCCAAACTCTTTGCAGACCCCCGTGCAAGCTTTAGAAGAAGATTTTGGATGTTTTCTTTCCTGGCAGAGTTTCTCCTTGCAAGATATGGTGGAAAAGCTTTTTGCTGAGTGTAGAGCGGCAAGACACGCAGAAGACGCAGATACGCAGCTCTCCGAAGCTAAGTGCCGGTCCCGGGCTTCTTTCGGCACAAACCGCTCTCAGGAGCTCCCTGCGCTCGCCACAATGCTCTGTGTGCGAAGAAGCCGCTTCTTCGCCTCCGGGAGAATCGGCGAGCGGCAGCTTCCCAAAGGCGAAGATGCAAGCTGCAGCACACAGGCACAGTGTGGGCAGCCTTCAGACTTCGAGAAAACAGTACTTTACCACTCTCCTGCCTTTTCCATGGTTATTCTATTGGAAAAGAACGAGTTTTGGACAACTACCTTTCATTCTTGCCAAACTCTTTGCAGACCCCCGTTGCAAGCTTTAGAACAAGATTTTGGATGTTTTCTTTCCTGGCAGAGTTTCTCCTTGCAAGATATGGTGGGAAAAGCTTTTTGCTGAGTGTAGAGCGGCAAGACACGCAGAAGACGCAGATACGCAGCTCTCCGAAGCTAAGTGCCGGTCCCGGGCTTCTTTCGGCACAAACCGCTCTCAGGAGCTCCCTGCGCTCGCCACAATGCTCTGTGTGCGAAGAAGCCGCTTCTTCGCCTCCGGAGAATCGGCGAGCGGCAGCTTCCCAAAGGCGAAGATGCAAGCTGCAGCACACAGGCACAGTGTGGGCAGCCTTCAGACTTCGAGAAAACAGTACTTTACCACTCTCCTGCCTTTTCCATGGTTATTCTATTGGAAAAGAACGAGTTTTGGACAACTACCTTTCATTCTTGCCAAACTCTTTGCAGACCCCCGTGCAAGCTTTAGAAGAAGATTTTGGATGTTTTCTTTCCTGGCAGAGTTTCTCCTTGCAAGATATGGTGGAAAAGCTTTTTGCTGAGTGTAGAGCGGCAAGACACGCAGAAGACGCAGATACGCAGCTCTCCGAAGCTAAGTGCCGGTCCCGGGCTTCTTTCGGCACAAACCGCTCTCAGGAGCTCCCTGCGCTCGCCACAATGCTCTGTGTGCGAAGAAGCCGCTTCTTCGCCTCCGGGAGAATCGGCGAGCGGCAGCTTCCCAAAGGCGAAGATGCAAGCTGCAGCACGCAGGCACAGTGTGGGCAGCCTTCAGACTTAGAGAAAACAGTACTTTACCACTCTCCTGCCTTTTCCATGGTTATTCTATTGGAAAAGAACGAGTTTTGGACAACTACCTTTCATTCTTGCCAAACGCTTTGCAGACCCCTTGCAAGCTTTAGAACAAGATTTTGGATGTTTTCTTTCCTGGCAGAGTTTCTCCTTGCAAGATATGGTGGAAAAGCTTTTTGCTGAGTGTAGAGCGGCAAGACACGCAGAAGACGCAGATACGCAGCTCCGAAGCTAAGTGCCGGTCCCGGGCTTCTTTCGGCACAAACCGCTCTCAGGAGCTCCCTGCGCTCGCCACAATGCTCTGTGTGCGAAGAAGCCGCTTCTTCGCCTGCGGGAGAATCGGCGAGCAGCAGCTTCCAAAGGCGAAGATGCAAGCTGCAGCACACAGGCACAGTGTGGGCAGCCTTCAGACTTAGAGAAAACAGTACTTTACCACTCTCCTGCCTTTTCCATGGTTATTCTATTGGAAAAGAACGAGTTTTGGACAACTACCTTTCATTCTTGCCAAACTCTTTGCAGACCCCCGTGCAAGCTTTAGAACAAGATTTTGGATGTTTTCTTTCCTGGCAGAGTTCTCCTTGCAAGATATGTGGAAAAGCTTTTTACTGAGTGTAGAGCGGCAAGACACGCAGAAGACGCAGATACGCAGCTCTCCGAAGCTAAGTGCCGGTCCCGGGCTTCTTTCGGCACAAACCGCTCTCAGGAGCTCCCTGCGCTCGCCACAATGCTCTGTGTGCGAAGAAGCCGCTTCTTCGCTCCGGGAGAATCGGCGAGCGGCAGCTTCCCAAAGGCGAAGATGCAAGCTGCAGCACACAGGCACAGTGTGGGCAGCCTTCAGACTTCGAGAAAACAGTACTTTACCACTCTCCTGCCTTTTCCATGGTTATTCTATTGGAAAAGAACGAGTTTTGGACAACTACCTTTCATTCTTGCCAAACTCTTTGCAGACCCCCGTGCAAGCTTTAGAAGAAGATTTTGGATGTTTTCTTTCCTGGCAGGAGTTTCTCCTTGCAAGATATGGTG
>NW_027098999.1:0-105812 GCF_037042795.1 Molothrus aeneus
GGTGGAAAAGCTTTTGGCTGAGTGTAGAGCGGCAAGACACGCAGAAGACGCAGATACGCAGCTCTCCGAAGCTAAGTGCCGGTCCCGGGCTTCTTTCGGCACAAACCGCTCTCAGGAGCTCCCTGCGCTCGCCACAATGCTCTGTGTGCGAAGAAGCCGCTTCTTCGCCTCCGGGAGAATCGGCGAGCGGCAGCTTCCCAAAGGCGAAGATGCAAGCTGCAGCACACAGGCACAGTGTGGGCAGCCTTCAGACTTAGAGAAAACAGTACTTTACCACTCTCCTGCCTTTTCCATGGTTATTCTATTGGAAAAGAACGAGTTTTGGACAACTACCTTTCATTCTTGCCAAACTCTTTGCAGACCCCCGTGCAAGCTTTAGAACAAGATTTTGGATGTTTTCTTTCCTGGCAGAGTTTCTCCTTGCAAGATATGGTGGAAAAGCTTTTTGCTGAGTGTAGAGCGGCAAGACACGCAGAAGACGCAGATACGCAGCTCTCCGAAGCTAAGTGCCGGTCCCGGGCTCCTTTCGGCACAAACCGCTCTCAGGAGCTCCCTGCGCTCGCCACAATGCTCTGTGTGCGAAGAAGCCGCTTCTTCGCCTCCGGGAGAATCGGCGAGCGGCAGCTTCCCAAAGGCGAAGATGCAAGCTGCAGCACACAGGCACAGTGTGGGCAGCCTTCAGACTTAGAGAAAACAGTACTTTACCACTCTCCTGCCTTTTCCATGGTTATTCTATTGGAAAAGAACGAGTTTTGGACAACTACCTTTCATTCTTGCCAAACTCTTTGCAGACCCCCGTGCAAGCTTTAGAACCAGATTTTGGATGTTTTCTTTCCTGGCAGAGTTTCTCCTTGCAAGATATGCTGGAAAAGCTTTTTGCTGAGTGTAGAGCGGCAAGACACGCAGAAGACGCAGATACGCAGCTCTCCGAAGCTAAGTGCCGGTCCCGGGCTTCTTTCGGCACAAACCGCTCTCAGGAGCTCCCTGCGCTCGCCACAATGCTCTGTGTGCGAAGAAGCCGCTTCTTCGCCTCCGGGAGAATCGGCGAGCGGCAGCTTCCCAAAGGCGAAGATGCAAGCTGCAGCACACAGGCACAGTGTGGGCAGCATTCAGACTTAGAGAAAACAGTACTTTACCACTCTCCTGCCTTTTCCATGGTTATTCTATTGGAAAAGAACGAGTTTTGGACAACTACCTTTCATTCTTGCCAAACTCTTTGCAGACCTCCGTGCAAGCTTTAGAACAAGATTTTGGATGTTTTCTTTCCTGGCAGAGTTTCTCCTTGCAAGATATGGTGGAAAAGCTTTTTGCTGAGTGTAGAGCGGCAAGACACGCAGAAGACGCAGATACGCAGCTCTCCGAAGCTAAGTGCCGGTCCCGGGCTTCTTTCGGCACAAACCGCTCTCAGGAGCTCCCTGCGCTCGCCACAATGCTCTGTGTGCGAAGAAGCCGCTTCTTCCCCTCCGGGAGAATTGGCGAGCGGCAGCTTCCCAAAGGCGAAGATGCAAGCTGCAGCACACAGGCACAGTGTGGGCAGCCTTCAGACTTAGAGAAAACAGTACTTTACCACTCTCCTGCCTTTTCCATGGTTATTCTATTGGAAAAGAATGAGTTTTGGACAACTACCTTTCATTCTTGCCAAACTCTTTGCAGACCCCCGTGCAAGCTTTAGAACAAGATTTTGGATGTTTTCTTTCCTGGCAGAGTTTCTCCTTGCAAGATATGGTGGAAAAGCTTTTTGCTGAGTGTAGAGCGGCAAGACACGCAGAAGACGCAGATACGCAGCTCTCCGAAGCTAAGTGCCGGTCCCGGGCTCCTTTCGGCACAAACCGCTCTCAGGAGCTCCCTGCGCTCGCCACAATGCTCTGTGTGCGAAGAAGCCGCTTCTTCGCCTCCGGGAGAATCGGCGAGCGGCAGCTTCCCAAAGGCGAAGATGCAAGCTGCAGCACACAGGCACAGTGTGGGCAGCCTTCAGACTTCGAGAAAACAGTACTTTACCACTCTCCTGCCTTTTCCATGGTTATTCTATTGGAAAAGAACGAGTTTTGGACAACTACCTTTCATTCTTGCCAATCTCTTTGCAGACCCCCGTGCAAGCTTTAGAACAAGATTTTGGATGTTTTCTTTCCTGGCAGAGTTTCTCCTTGCAAGATATGGTGGAAAAGCTTTTTGCTGAGTGTAGAGCGGCAAGACACGCAGAAGACGCAGATACGCAGCTCTCCGAAGCTAAGTGCCGGTCCCGGGCTTCTTTCGGCACAAACCGCTCTCAGGAGCTCCCTGCGCTCGCCACAATGCTCTGTGTGCGAAGAAGCCGCTTCTTCGCCTCCGGGAGAATCGGCGAGCGGCAGCTTCCCAAAGGCGAAGATGCAAGCTGCAGCACACAGGCACAGTGTGGGCAGCCTTCAGACTTAGAGAAAACAGTACTTTACCACTCTCCTGCCTTTTCCATGGTTATTCTATTGGAAAAGAACGAGTTTTGGACAACTACCTTTCATTCTTGCCAAACTCTTTGCAGACCCCCGTGCAAGCTTTAGAACCAGATTTTGGATGTTTTCTTTCCTGGCAGAGTTTCTCCTTGCAAGATATGGTGGAAAAGCTTTTTGCTGAGTGTAGAGCGGCAAGACACGCAGAAGACGCAGATACGCAGCTCTCCGAAGCTAAGTGCCGGTCCCGGGCTTCTTTCGGCACAAACCGCTCTCAGGAGCTCCCTGCGCTCGCCACAATGCTCTGTGTGCGAAGAAGCCGCTTCTTCGCCTGCGGGAGAATCGGCGAGCGGCAGCTTCCCAAAGGCGAAGATGCAAGCTGCAGCACACAGGCACAGTGTGGGCAGCATTCAGACTTAGAGAAAACAGTACTTTACCACTCTCCTGCCTTTTCCATGGTTATTCTATTGGAAAAGAACGAGTTTTGGACAACTACCTTTCATTCTTGCCAAACTCTTTGCAGACCCCCGTGCAAGCTTTAGAACCAGATTTTGGATGTTTTCTTTCCTGGCAGAGTTTCTCCTTGCAAGATATGGTGGAAAAGCTTTTTGCTGAGTGTAGAGCGGCAAGACACGCAGAAGACGCAGATACGCAGCTCTCCGAAGCTAAGTGCCGGTCCCGGGCTTCTTTCGGCACAAACCGCTCTCAGGAGCTCCCTGCGCTCGCCACAATGCTCTGTGTGCGAAGAAGCCGCTTCTTCGCCTCCGGGAGAATCGGCGAGCGGCAGCTTCCCAAAGGCGAAGATGCAAGCTGCAGCACACAGGCACAGTGTGGGCAGCATTCAGACTTAGAGAAAACAGTACTTTACCACTCTCCTGCCTTTTCCATGGTTATTCTATTGGAAAAGAACGAGTTTTGGACAACTACCTTTCATTCTTGCCAAACTCTTTGCAGACCTCCGTGCAAGCTTTAGAACAAGATTTTGGATGTTTTCTTTCCTGGCAGAGTTTCTCCTTGCAAGATATGGTGGAAAAGCTTTTTGCTGAGTGTAGAGCGGCAAGACACGCAGAAGACGCAGATACGCAGCTCTCCGAAGCTAAGTGTCGGTCCCGGGCTTCTTTCGGCACAAACCGCTCTCAGGAGCTCCCTGCGCTCGCCACAATGCTCTGTGTGCGAAGAAGCCGCTTCTTCGCCTCCGGGAGAATTGGCGAGCGGCAGCTTCCCAAAGGCGAAGATGCAAGCTGCAGCACACAGGCACAGTGTGGGCAGCCTTCAGACTTAGAGAAAACAGTACTTTACCACTCTCCTGCCTTTTCCATGGTTATTCTATTGGAAAAGAATGAGTTTTGGACAACTACCTTTCATTCTTGCCAAACTCTTTGCAGACCCCCGTGCAAGCTTTAGAACAAGATTTTGGATGTTTTCTTTCCTGGCAGAGTTTCTCCTTGCAAGATATGGTGGAAAAGCTTTTTGCTGAGTGTAGAGCGGCAAGACACGCAGAAGACGCAGATACGCAGCTCTCCGAAGCTAAGTGCCGGTCCCGGGCTCCTTTCGGCACAAACCGCTCTCAGGAGCTCCCTGCGCTCGCCACAATGCTCTGTGTGCGAAGAAGCCGCTTCTTCGCCTCCGGGAGAATCGGCGAGCGGCAGCTTCCCAAAGGCGAAGATGCAAGCTGCAGCACACAGGCACAGTGTGGGCAGCCTTCAGACTTCGAGAAAACAGTACTTTACCACTCTCCTGCCTTTTCCATGGTTATTCTATTGGAAAAGAACGAGTTTTGGACAACTACCTTTCATTCTTGCCAATCTCTTTGCAGACCCCCGTGCAAGCTTTAGAACAAGATTTTGGATGTTTTCTTTCCTGGCAGAGTTTCTCCTTGCAAGATATGGTGGAAAAGCTTTTTGCTGAGTGTAGAGCGGCAAGACACGCAGAAGACGCAGATACGCAGCTCTCCGAAGCTAAGTGCCGGTCCCGGGCTTCTTTCGGCACAAACCGCTCTCAGGAGCTCCCTGCGCTCGCCACAATGCTCTGTGTGCGAAGAAGCCGCTTCTTCGCCTCCGGGAGAATCGGCGAGCGGCAGCTTCCCAAAGGCGAAGATGCAAGCTGCAGCACACAGGCACAGTGTGGGCAGCCTTCAGACTTAGAGAAAACAGTACTTTACCACTCTCCTGCCTTTTCCATGGTTATTCTATTGGAAAAGAACGAGTTTTGGACAACTACCTTTCATTCTTGCCAAACTCTTTGCAGACCCCCGTGCAAGCTTTAGAACCAGATTTTGGATGTTTTCTTTCCTGGCAGAGTTTCTCCTTGCAAGATATGGTGGAAAAGCTTTTTGCTGAGTGTAGAGCGGCAAGACACGCAGAAGACGCAGATACGCAGCTCTCCGAAGCTAAGTGCCGGTCCCGGGCTTCTTTCGGCACAAACCGCTCTCAGGAGCTCCCTGCGCTCGCCACAATGCTCTGTGTGCGAAGAAGCCGCTTCTTCGCCTGCGGGAGAATCGGCGAGCGGCAGCTTCCCAAAGGCGAAGATGCAAGCTGCAGCACACAGGCACAGTGTGGGCAGCATTCAGACTTAGAGAAAACTGTACTTTACCACTCTCCTGCCTTTTCCATGGTTATTCTATTGGAAAAGAACGAGTTTTGGACAACTACCTTTCATTCTTGCCAAACTCTTTGCAGACCTCCGTGCAAGCTTTAGAACAAGATTTTGGATGTTTTCTTTCCTGGCAGAGTTTCTCCTTGCAAGATATGGTGGAAAAGCTTTTTGCTGAGTGTAGAGCGGCAAGACACGCAGAAGACGCAGATACGCAGCTCTCCGAAGCTAAGTGCCGGTCCCGGGCTTCTTTCGGCACAAACCGCTCTCAGGAGCTCCCTGCGCTCGCCACAATGCTCTGTGTGCGAAGAAGCCGCTTCTTCGCCTCCGGGAGAATCGGCGAGCGGCAGCTTCCCAAAGGCGAAGATGCAAGCTGCAGCACACAGGCACAGTGTGGGCAGCCTTCAGACTTAGAGAAAACAGTACTTTACCACTCTCCTGCCTTTTCCATGGTTATTCTATTGGAAAAGAACGAGTTTTGGACAACTACCTTTCATTCTTGCCAAACTCTTTGCAGACCCCCGTGCAAGCTTTAGAACAAGATTTTGGATGTTTTCTTTCCTGGCAGAGTTTCTCCTTGCAAGATATGGTGGAAAAGCTTTTTGCTGAGTGTAGAGCGGCAAGACACGCAGAAGACGCAGATACGCAGCTCTCCGAAGCTAAGTGCCGGTCCCGGGCTTCTTTCGGCACAAACCGCTCTCAGGAGCTCCCTGCGCTCGCCACAATGCTCTGTGTGCGAAGAAGCCGCTTCTTCGCCTCCGGGAGAATCGGCGAGCGGCAGCTTCCCAAAGGCGAAGATGCAAGCTGCAGCACACAGGCACAGTGTGGGCAGCCTTCAGACTTAGAGAAAACAGTACTTTACCACTCTCCTGCCTTTTCCATGGTTATTCTATTGGAAAAGAACGAGTTTTGGACAACTACCTTTCATTCTTGCCAAACTCTTTGCAGACCCCCGTGCAAGCTTTAGAACAAGATTTTGGATGTTTTCTTTCCTGGCAGAGTTTCTCCTTGCAAGATATGGTGGAAAAGCTTTTTGCTGAGTGTAGAGCGGCAAGACACGCAGAAGACGCAGATACGCAGCTCTCCGAAGCTAAGTGCCGGTCCCGGGCTCCTTTCGGCACAAACCGCTCTCAGGAGCTCCCTGCGCTCGCCACAATGCTCTGTGTGCGAAGAAGCCGCTTCTTCGCCTCTGGGAGAATCGGCGAGCGGCAGCTTCCCAAAGGCGAAGATGCAAGCTGCAGCACACAGGCACAGTGTGGGCAGCCTTCAGACTTCGAGAAAACAGTACTTTACCACTCTCCTGCCTTTTCCATGGTTATTCTATTGGAAAAGAACGAGTTTTGGACAACTACCTTTCATTCTTGCCAATCTCTTTGCAGACCCCCGTGCAAGCTTTAGAACAAGATTTTGGATGTTTTCTTTCCTGGCAGAGTTTCTCCTTGCAAGATATGGTGGAAAAGCTTTTTGCTGAGTGTAGAGCGGCAAGACACGCAGAAGACGCAGATACGCAGCTCTCCGAAGCTAAGTGCCGGTCCCGGGCTTCTTTCGGCACAAACCGCTCTCAGGAGCTCCCTGCGCTCGCCACAATGCTCTGTGTGCGAAGAAGCCGCTTCTTCGCCTCCGGGAGAATCGGCGAGCGGCAGCTTCCCAAAGGCGAAGATGCAAGCTGCAGCACACAGGCACAGTGTGGGCAGCCTTCAGACTTAGAGAAAACAGTACTTTACCACTCTCCTGCCTTTTCCATGGTTATTCTATTGGAAAAGAACGAGTTTTGGACAACTACCTTTCATTCTTGCCAAACTCTTTGCAGACCCCCGTGCAAGCTTTAGAACAAGATTTTGGATGTTTTCTTTCCTGGCAGAGTTTCTCCTTGCAAGATATGGTGGAAAAGCTTTTTGCTGAGTGTAGAGCGGCAAGACACGCAGAAGACGCAGATACGCAGCTCTCCGAAGCTAAGTGCCGGTCCCGGGCTTCTTTCGGCACAAACCGCTCTCAGGAGCTCCCTGCGCTCGCCACAATGCTCTGTGTGCGAAGAAGCCGCTTCTTCGCCTCCGGGAGAATCGGCGAGCGGCAGCTTCCCAAAGGCGAAGATGCAAGCTGCAGCACACAGGCACAGTGTGGGCAGCCTTCAGACTTAGAGAAAACAGTACTTTACCACTCTCCTGCCTTTTCCATGGTTATTCTATTGGAAAAGAACGAGTTTTGGACAACTACCTTTCATTCTTGCCAAACTCTTTGCAGACCCCCATGCAAGCTTTAGAACAAGATTTTGGATGTTTTCTTTCCTGGCAGAGTTTCTCCTTGCAAGATATGGTGGAAAAGCTTTTTGCTGAGTGTAGAGCGGCAAGACACGCAGAAGACGCAGATACGCAGCTCTCCGAAGCTAAGTGCCGGTCCCGGGCTTCTTTCGGCACAAACCGCTCTCAGGAGCTCCCTGCGCTCGCCACAATGCTCTGTGTGCGAAGAAGCCGCTTCTTCGCCTCCGGGAGAATCGGCGAGCGGCAGCTTCCCAAAGGCGAAGATGCAAGCTGCAGCACACAGGCACAGTGTGGGCAGCATTCAGACTTAGAGAAAACAGTACTTTACCACTCTCCTGCCTTTTCCATGGTTATTCTATTGGAAAAGAACGAGTTTTGGACAACTACCTTTCATTCTTGCCAAACTCTTTGCAGACCTCCGTGCAAGCTTTAGAACAAGATTTTGGATGTTTTCTTTCCTGGCAGAGTTTCTCCTTGCAAGATATGGTGGAAAAGCTTTTTGCTGAGTGTAGAGCGGCAAGACACGCAGAAGACGCACATACGCAGCTCTCCGAAGCTAAGTGCCGGTCCCGGGCTTCTTTCGGCACAAACCGCTCTCAGGAGCTCCCTGCGCTCGCCACAATGCTCTGTGTGCGAAGAAGCCGCTTCTTCGCCTCCGGGAGAATCGGCGAGCGGCAGCTTCCCAAAGGCGAAGATGCAAGCTGCAGCACACAGGCACAGTGTGGGCAGCCTTCAGACTTAGAGAAAACAGTACTTTACCACTCTCCTGCCTTTTCCATGGTTATTCTATTGGAAAAGAACGAGTTTTGGACAACTACCTTTCATTCTTGCCAAACTCTTTGCAGACCCCCGTGCAAGCTTTAGAACAAGATTTTGGATGTTTTCTTTCCTGGCAGAGTTTCTCCTTGCAAGATATGGTGGAAAAGCTTTTTGCTGAGTGTAGAGCGGCAAGACACGCAGAAGACGCAGATACGCAGCTCTCCGAAGCTAAGTGCCGGTCCCGGGCTTCTTTCGGCACAAACCGCTCTCAGGAGCTCCCTGCGCTCGCCACAATGCTCTGTGTGCGAAGAAGCCGCTTCTTCGCCTCCGGGAGAATCGGCGAGCGGCAGCTTCCCAAAGGCGAAGATGCAAGCTGCGGCACACAGGCACAGTGTGGGCAGCCTTCAGACTTAGAGAAAACAGTACTTTACCACTCTCCTGCCTTTTCCATGGTTATTCTATTGGAAAAGAACGAGTTTTGGACAACTACCTTTCATTCTTGCCAAACTCTTTGCAGACCCCCGTGCAAGCTTTAGAACAAGATTTTGGATGTTTTCTTTCCTGGCAGAGTTTCTCCTTGCAAGATATGGTGGAAAAGCTTTTGGCTGAGTGTAGAGCGGCAAGACACGCAGAAGACGCAGATACGCAGCTCTCCGAAGCTAAGTGCCGGTCCCGGGCTTCTTTCGGCACAAACCGCTCTCAGGAGCTCCCTGCGCTCGCCACAATGCTCTGTGTGCGAAGAAGCCGCTTCTTCGCCTGCGGGAGAATCGGCGAGCGGCAGCTTCCCAAAGGCGAAGATGCAAGCTGCGGCACACAGGCACAGTGTGGGCAGCCTTCAGACTTAGAGAAAACAGTACTTTACCACTCTCCTGCCTTTTCCATGGTTATTCTATTGGAAAAGAACGAGTTTTGGACAACTACCTTTCATTCTTGCCAAACTCTTTGCAGACCCCCGTGCAAGCTTTAGAACCAGATTTTGGATGTTTTCTTTCCTGGCAGAGTTTCTCCTTGCAAGATATGGTGGAAAAGCTTTTTGCTGAGTGTAGAGCGGCAAGACACGCAGAAGACGCAGATACGCAGCTCTCCGAAGCTAAGTGCCAGTCCCGGGCTTCTTTCGGCACAAACCGCTCTCAGGAGCTCCCTGCGCTCGCCACAATGCTCTGTGTGCGAAGAAGCCGCTTCTTCGCCTGCGGGAGAATCGGCGAGCGGCAGCTTCCCAAAGGCGAAGATGCAAGCTGCGGCACACAGGCACAGTGTGGGCAGCCTTCAGACTTAGAGAAAACAGTACTTTACCACTCTCCTGCCTTTTCCATGGTTATTCTATTGGAAAAGAACGAGTTTTGGACAACTACCTTTCATTCTTGCCAAACTCTTTGCAGACCCCCATGCAAGCTTTAGAACAAGATTTTGGATGTTTTCTTTCCTGGCAGAGTTTCTCCTTGCAAGATATGGTGGAAAAGCTTTTTGCTGAGTGTAGAGCGGCAAGACACGCAGAAGACGCACATACGCAGCTCTCCGAAGCTAAGTGCCGGTCCCGGGCTTCTTTCGGCACAAACCGCTCTCAGGAGCTCCCTGCGCTCGCCACAATGCTCTGTGTGCGAAGAAGCCGCTTCTTCGCCTGCGGGAGAATCGGCGAGCGGCAGCTTCCCAAAGGCGAAGATGCAAGCTGTGGCACACAGGCACAGTGTGGGCAGCCTTCAGACTTAGAGAAAACAGTACTTTACCACTCTCCTGCCTTTTCCATGGTTATTCTATTGGAAAAGAAGGAGTTTTGGACAACTACCTTTCATTCTTGCCAAACTCTTTGCAGACCCCCGTGCAAGCTTTAGAACAAGATTTTGGATGTTTTCTTTCCTGGCAGAGTTTCTCCTTGCAAGATATGGTGGAAAAGCTTTTGGCTGAGTGTAGAGCGGCAAGACACGCAGAAGACGCAGATACGCAGCTCTCCGAAGCTAAGTGCCGGTCCCGGGCTTCTTTCGGCACAAACCGCTCTCAGGAGCTCCCTGCGCTCGCCACAATGCTCTGTGTGCGAAGAAGCCGCTTCTTCGCCTCCGGGAGAATCGGCGAGCGGCAGCTTCCCAAAGGCGAAGATGCAAGCTGCGGCACACAGGCACAGTGTGGGCAGCCTTCAGACTTAGAGAAAACAGTACTTTACCACTCTCCTGCCTTTTCCATGGTTATTCTATTGGAAAAGAACGAGTTTTGGACAACTACCTTTCATTCTTGCCAAACTCTTTGCAGACCCCCGTGCAAGCTTTAGAACAAGATTTTGGATCTTTTCTTTCCTGGCAGAGTTTCTCCTTGCAAGATATGGTGGAAAAGCTTTTTGCTGAGTGTAGAGCGGCAAGACACGCAGAAGACGCACATACGCAGCTCTCCGAAGCTAAGTGCCGGTCCCGGGCTTCTTTCGGCACAAACCGCTCTCAGGAGCTCCCTGCGCTCGCCACAATGCTCTGTGTGCGAAGAAGCCGCTTCTTCGCCTCCGGGAGAATCGGCGAGCGGCAGCTTCCCAAAGGCGAAGATGCAAGCTGCAGCACACAGGCACAGTGTGGGCAGCCTTCAGACTTAGAGAAAACAGTACTTTACCACTCTCCTGCCTTTTCCATGGTTATTCTATTGGAAAAGAAGGAGTTTTGGACAACTACCTTTCATTCTTGCCAAACTCTTTGCAGACCCCCGTGCAAGCTTTAGAACAAGATTTTGGATGTTTTCTTTCCTGGCAGAGTTTCTCCTTGCAAGATATGGTGGAAAAGCTTTTGGCTGAGTGTAGAGCGGCAAGACACGCAGAAGACGCAGATACGCAGCTCTCCGAAGTTAAGTGCCGGTCCCGGGCTTCTTTCGGCACAAACCGCTCTCAGGAGCTCCCTGCGCTCGCCACAATGCTCTGTGTGCGAAGAAGCCGCTTCTTCGCCTCCGGGAGAATCGGCGAGCGGCAGCTTCCCAAAGGCGAAGATGCAAGCTGCGGCACACAGGCACAGTGTGGGCAGCCTTCAGACTTAGAGAAAACAGTACTTTACCACTCTCCTGCCTTTTCCATGGTTATTCTATTGGAAAAGAACGAGTTTTGGACAACTACCTTTCATTCTTGCCAAACTCTTTGCAGACCTCCGTGCAAGCTTTAGAACAAGATTTTGGATGTTTTCTTTCCTGGCAGAGTTTCTCCTTGCAAGATATGGTGGAAAAGCTTTTTGCTGAGTGTAGAGCGGCAAGACACGCAGAAGACGCAGATACGCAGCTCTCCGAAGCTAAGTGCCGGTCCCGGGCTTCTTTCGGCACAAACCGCTCTCAGGAGCTCCCTGCGCTCGCCACAATGCTCTGTGTGCGAAGAAGCCGCTTCTTCGCCTCCGGGAGAATCGGCGAGCGGCAGCTTCCCAAAGGCGAAGATGCAAGCTGCGGCACACAGGCACAGTGTGGGCAGCCTTCAGACTTAGAGAAAACAGTACTTTACCACTCTCCTGCCTTTTCCATGGTTATTCTATTGGAAAAGAACGAGTTTTGGACAACTACCTTTCATTCTTGCCAAACTCTTTGCAGACCCCCGTGCAAGCTTTAGAACAAGATTTTGGATGTTTTCTTTCCTGGCAGAGTTTCTCCTTGCAAGATATGGTGGAAAAGCTTTTTGCTGAGTGTAGAGCGGCAAGACACGCAGAAGACGCAGATACGCAGCTCTCCGAAGCTAAGTGCCGGTCCCGGGCTTCTTTCGGCACAAACCGCTCTCAGGAGCTCCCTGCGCTCACCACAATGCTCTGTGTGCGAAGAAGCCGCTTCTTCGCCTCCGGGAGAATCGGCGAGCGGCAGCTTCCCAAAGGCGAAGATGCAAGCTGCAGCACACAGGCACAGTGTGGGCAGCCTTCAGACTTAGAGAAAACAGTACTTTACCACTCTCCTGCCTTTTCCATGGTTATTCTATTGGAAAAGAACGAGTTTTGGACAACTACCTTTCATTCTTGCCAAACTCTTTGCAGACCCCCGTGCAAGCTTTAGAACAAGATTTTGGATGTTTTCTTTCCTGGCAGAGTTTCTCCTTGCAAGATATGGTGGAAAAGCTTTTTGCTGAGTGTAGAGCGGCAAGACACGCAGAAGACGCAGATACGCAGCTCTCCGAAGCTAAGTGCCGGTCCCGGGCTCCTTTCGGCACAAACCGCTCTCAGGAGCTCCCTGCGCTCGCCACAATGCTCTGTGTGCGAAGAAGCCGCTTCTTCGCCTCCAGGAGAATCGGCGAGCGGCAGCTTCCCAAAGGCGAAGATGCAAGCTGCAGCACACAGGCACAGTGTGGGCAGCCTTCAGACTTCGAGAAAACAGTACTTTACCACTCTCCTGCCTTTTCCATGGTTATTCTATTGGAAAAGAACGAGTTTTGGACAACTACCTTTCATTCTTGCCAAACTCTTTGCAGACCCCCGTGCAAGCTTTAGAACCAGATTTTGGATGTTTTCTTTCCTGGCAGAGTTTCTCCTTGCAAGATATGGTGGAAAAGCTTTTTGCTGAGTGTAGAGCGGCAAGACACGCAGAAGACGCAGATACGCAGCTCTCCGAAGCTAAGTGCCAGTCCCGGGCTTCTTTCGGCACAAACCGCTCTCAGGAGCTCCCTGCGCTCGCCACAATGCTCTGTGTGCGAAGAAGCCGCTTCTTCGCCTGCGGGAGAATCGGCGAGCGGCAGCTTCCCAAAGGCGAAGATGCAAGCTGCGGCACACAGGCACAGTGTGGGCAGCCTTCAGACTTAGAGAAAACAGTACTTTACCACTCTCCTGCCTTTTCCATGGTTATTCTATTGGAAAAGAACGAGTTTTGGACAACTACCTTTCATTCTTGCCAAACTCTTTGCAGACCCCCGTGCAAGCTTTAGAACAAGATTTTGGATGTTTTCTTTCCTGGCAGAGTTTCTCCTTGCAAGATATGGTGGAAAAGCTTTTTGCTGAGTGTAGAGCGGCAAGACACGCAGAAGACGCACATACGCAGCTCTCCGAAGCTAAGTGCCGGTCCCGGGCTTCTTTCGGCACAAACCGCTCTCAGGAGCTCCCTGCGCTCGCCACAATGCTCTGTGTGCGAAGAAGCCGCTTCTTCGCCTGCGGGAGAATCGGCGAGCGGCAGCTTCCCAAAGGCGAAGATGCAAGCTGTGGCACACAGGCACAGTGTGGGCAGCCTTCAGACTTAGAGAAAACAGTACTTTACCACTCTCCTGCCTTTTCCATGGTTATTCTATTGGAAAAGAAGGAGTTTTGGACAACTACCTTTCATTCTTGCCAAACTCTTTGCAGACCCCCGTGCAAGCTTTAGAACAAGATTTTGGATGTTTTCTTTCCTGGCAGAGTTTCTCCTTGCAAGATATGGTGGAAAAGCTTTTGGCTGAGTGTAGAGCGGCAAGACACGCAGAAGACGCAGATACGCAGCTCTCCGAAGCTAAGTGCCGGTCCCGGGCTTCTTTCGGCACAAACCGCTCTCAGGAGCTCCCTGCGCTCGCCACAATGCTCTGTGTGCGAAGAAGCCGCTTCTTCGCCTCCGGGAGAATCGGCGAGCGGCAGCTTCCCAAAGGCGAAGATGCAAGCTGCGGCACACAGGCACAGTGTGGGCAGCCTTCAGACTTAGAGAAAACAGTACTTTACCACTCTCCTGCCTTTTCCATGGTTATTCTATTGGAAAAGAACGAGTTTTGGACAACTACCTTTCATTCTTGCCAAACTCTTTGCAGACCTCCGTGCAAGCTTTAGAACAAGATTTTGGATGTTTTCTTTCCTGGCAGAGTTTCTCCTTGCAAGATATGGTGGAAAAGCTTTTTGCTGAGTGTAGAGCGGCAAGACACGCAGAAGACGCAGATACGCAGCTCTCCGAAGCTAAGTGCCGGTCCCGGGCTTCTTTCGGCACAAACCGCTCTCAGGAGCTCCCTGCGCTCGCCACAATGCTCTGTGTGCGAAGAAGCCGCTTCTTCGCCTCCGGGAGAATCGGCGAGCGGCAGCTTCCCAAAGGCGAAGATGCAAGCTGCGGCACACAGGCACAGTGTGGGCAGCCTTCAGACTTAGAGAAAACAGTACTTTACCACTCTCCTGCCTTTTCCATGGTTATTCTATTGGAAAAGAACGAGTTTTGGACAACTACCTTTCATTCTTGCCAAACTCTTTGCAGACCCCCGTGCAAGCTTTAGAACAAGATTTTGGATGTTTTCTTTCCTGGCAGAGTTTCTCCTTGCAAGATATGGTGGAAAAGCTTTTTGCTGAGTGTAGAGCGGCAAGACACGCAGAAGACGCAGATACGCAGCTCTCCGAAGCTAAGTGCCGGTCCCGGGCTTCTTTCGGCACAAACCGCTCTCAGGAGCTCCCTGCGCTCACCACAATGCTCTGTGTGCGAAGAAGCCGCTTCTTCGCCTCCGGGAGAATCGGCGAGCGGCAGCTTCCCAAAGGCGAAGATGCAAGCTGCAGCACACAGGCACAGTGTGGGCAGCCTTCAGACTTAGAGAAAACAGTACTTTACCACTCTCCTGCCTTTTCCATGGTTATTCTATTGGAAAAGAACGAGTTTTGGACAACTACCTTTCATTCTTGCCAAACTCTTTGCAGACCCCCGTGCAAGCTTTAGAACAAGATTTTGGATGTTTTCTTTCCTGGCAGAGTTTCTCCTTGCAAGATATGGTGGAAAAGCTTTTTGCTGAGTGTAGAGCGGCAAGACACGCAGAAGACGCAGATACGCAGCTCTCCGAAGCTAAGTGCCGGTCCCGGGCTCCTTTCGGCACAAACCGCTCTCAGGAGCTCCCTGCGCTCGCCACAATGCTCTGTGTGCGAAGAAGCCGCTTCTTCGCCTCCAGGAGAATCGGCGAGCGGCAGCTTCCCAAAGGCGAAGATGCAAGCTGCAGCACACAGGCACAGTGTGGGCAGCCTTCAGACTTCGAGAAAACAGTACTTTACCACTCTCCTGCCTTTTCCATGGTTATTCTATTGGAAAAGAACGAGTTTTGGACAACTACCTTTCATTCTTGCCAAACTCTTTGCAGACCTCCGTGCAAGCTTTAGAACAAGATTTTGGATGTTTTCTTTCCTGGCAGAGTTTCTCCTTGCAAGATATGGTGGAAAAGCTTTTTGCTGAGTGTAGAGCGGCAAGACACGCAGAAGACGCAGATACGCAGCTCTCCGAAGCTAAGTGCCGGTCCCGGGCTTCTTTCGGCACAAACCGCTCTCAGGAGCTCCCTGCGCTCGCCACAATGCTCTGTGTGCGAAGAAGCCGCTTCTTCGCCTCCGGGAGAATCGGCGAGCGGCAGCTTCCCAAAGGCGAAGATGCAAGCTGCAGCACACAGGCACAGTGTGGGCAGCCTTCAGACTTAGAGAAAACAGTACTTTACCACTCTCCTGCCTTTTCCATGGTTATTCTATTGGAAAAGAACGAGTTTTGGACAACTACCTTTCATTCTTGCCAAACTCTTTGCAGACCCCCGTGCAAGCTTTAGAACAAGATTTTGGATGTTTTCTTTCCTGGCAGAGTTTCTCCTTGCAAGATATGGTGGAAAAGCTTTTGGCTGAGTGTAGAGCGGCAAGACACGCAGAAGACGCAGATACGCAGCTCTCCGAAGCTAAGTGCCGGTCCCGGGCTTCTTTCGGCACAAACCGCTCTCAGGAGCTCCCTGCGCTCGCCACAATGCTCTGTGTGCGAAGAAGCCGCTTCTTCGCCTCCGGGAGAATCGGCGAGCGGCAGCTTCCCAAAGGCGAAGATGCAAGCTGCAGCACACAGGCACAGTGTGGGCAGCCTTCAGACTTAGAGAAAACAGTACTTTACCACTCTCCTGCCTTTTCCATGGTTATTCTATTGGAAAAGAACGAGTTTTGGACAACTACCTTTCATTCTTGCCAAACTCTTTGCAGACCCCCATGCAAGCTTTAGAACAAGATTTTGGATGTTTTCTTTCCTGGCAGAGTTTCTCCTTGCAAGATATGGTGGAAAAGCTTTTTGCTGAGTGTAGAGCGGCAAGACACGCAGAAGACGCAGATACGCAGCTCTCCGAAGCTAAGTGCCGGTCCCGGGCTTCTTTCGGCACAAACCGCTCTCAGGAGCTCCCTGCGCTCGCCACAATGCTCTGTGTGCGAAGAAGCCGCTTCTTCGCCTCCGGGAGAATCGGCGAGCGGCAGCTTCCCAAAGGCGAAGATGCAAGCTGCAGCACACAGGCACAGTGTGGGCAGCATTCAGACTTAGAGAAAACAGTACTTTACCACTCTCCTGCCTTTTCCATGGTTATTCTATTGGAAAAGAACGAGTTTTGGACAACTACCTTTCATTCTTGCCAAACTCTTTGCAGACCTCCGTGCAAGCTTTAGAACAAGATTTTGGATGTTTTCTTTCCTGGCAGAGTTTCTCCTTGCAAGATATGGTGGAAAAGCTTTTTGCTGAGTGTAGAGCGGCAAGACACGCAGAAGACGCAGATACGCAGCTCTCCGAAGCTAAGTGCCGGTCCCGGGCTTCTTTCGGCACAAACCGCTCTCAGGAGCTCCCTGCGCTCGCCACAATGCTCTGTGTGCGAAGAAGCCGCTTCTTCGCCTCCGGGAGAATCGGCGAGCGGCAGCTTCCCAAAGGCGAAGATGCAAGCTGCAGCACACAGGCACAGTGTGGGCAGCCTTCAGACTTAGAGAAAACAGTACTTTACCACTCTCCTGCCTTTTCCATGGTTATTCTATTGGAAAAGAACGAGTTTTGGACAACTACCTTTCATTCTTGCCAAACTCTTTGCAGACCCCCGTGCAAGCTTTAGAACAAGATTTTGGATGTTTTCTTTCCTGGCAGAGTTTCTCCTTGCAAGATATGGTGGAAAAGCTTTTTGCTGAGTGTAGAGCGGCAAGACACGCAGAAGACGCACATACGCAGCTCTCCGAAGCTAAGTGCCGGTCCCGGGCTTCTTTCGGCACAAACCGCTCTCAGGAGCTCCCTGCGCTCGCCACAATGCTCTGTGTGCGAAGAAGCCGCTTCTTCGCCTCCGGGAGAATTGGCGAGCGGCAGCTTCCCAAAGGCGAAGATGCAAGCTGCAGCACACAGGCACAGTGTGGGCAGCCTTCAGACTTAGAGAAAACAGTACTTTACCACTCTCCTGCCTTTTCCATGGTTATTCTATTGGAAAAGAACGAGTTTTGGACAACTACCTTTCATTCTTGCCAAACTCTTTGCAGACCCCCGTGCAAGCTTTAGAACAAGATTTTGGATGTTTTCTTTCCTGGCAGAGTTTCTCCTTGCAAGATATGGTGGAAAAGCTTTCTGCTGAGTGTAGAGCGGCAAGACACGCAGAAGACGCAGATACGCAGCTCTCCGAAGCTAAGTGCCGGTCCCGGGCTCCTTTCGGCACAAACCGCTCTCAGGAGCTCCCTGCGCTCGCCACAATGCTCTGTGTGCGAAGAAGCCGCTTCTTCGCCTCCGGGAGAATCGGCGAGCGGCAGCTTCCCAAAGGCGAAGATGCAAGCTGCAGCACACAGGCACAGTGTGGGCAGCCTTCAGACTTAGAGAAAACAGTACTTTACCACTCTCCTGCCTTTTCCATGGTTATTCTATTGGAAAAGAACTAGTTTTGGACAACTACCTTTCATTCTTGCCAATCTCTTTGCAGACCCCCGTGCAAGCTTTAGAACAAGATTTTGGATGTTTTCTTTCCTGGCAGAGTTTCTCCTTGCAAGATATGGTGGAAAAGCTTTTTGCTGAGTGTAGAGCGGCAAGACACGCAGAAGACGCAGATACGCAGCTCTCCGAAGCTAAGTGCCGGTCCCGGGCTTCTTTCGGCACAAACCGCTCTCAGGAGCTCCCTGCGCTCGCCACAATGCTCTGTGTGCGAAGAAGCCGCTTCTTCGCCTCCGGGAGAATCGGCGAGCGGCAGCTTCCCAAAGGCGAAGATGCAAGCTGCGGCACACAGGCACAGTGTGGGCAGCCTTCAGACTTAGAGAAAACAGTACTTTACCACTCTCCTGCCTTTTCCATGGTTATTCTATTGGAAAAGAACGAGTTTTGGACAACTACCTTTCATTCTTGCCAAACTCTTTGCAGACCCCCGTGCAAGCTTTAGAACCAGATTTTGGATGTTTTCTTTCCTGGCAGAGTTTCTCCTTGCAAGATATGGTGGAAAAGCTTTTTGCTGAGTGTAGAGCGGCAAGACACGCAGAAGACGCAGATACGCAGCTCTCCGAAGCTAAGTGCCGGTCCCGGGCTTCTTTCGGCACAAACCGCTCTCAGGAGCTCCCTGCGCTCGCCACAATGCTCTGTGTGCGAAGAAGCCGCTTCTTCGCCTGCGGGAGAATCGGCGAGCGGCAGCTTCCCAAAGGCGAAGATGCAAGCTGCGGCACACAGGCACAGTGTGGGCAGCCTTCAGACTTAGAGAAAACAGTACTTTACCACTCTCCTGCCTTTTCCATGGTTATTCTATTGGAAAAGAACGAGTTTTGGACAACTACCTTTCATTCTTGCCAAACTCTTTGCAGACCCCCGTGCAAGCTTTAGAACCAGATTTTGGATGTTTTCTTTCCTGGCAGAGTTTCTCCTTGCAAGATATGGTGGAAAAGCTTTTTGCTGAGTGTAGAGCGGCAAGACACGCAGAAGACGCAGATACGCAGCTCTCCGAAGCTAAGTGCCAGTCCCGGGCTTCTTTCGGCACAAACCGCTCTCAGGAGCTCCCTGCGCTCGCCACAATGCTCTGTGTGCGAAGAAGCCGCTTCTTCGCCTGCGGGAGAATCGGCGAGCGGCAGCTTCCCAAAGGCGAAGATGCAAGCTGCGGCACACAGGCACAGTGTGGGCAGCCTTCAGACTTAGAGAAAACAGTACTTTACCACTCTCCTGCCTTTTCCATGGTTATTCTATTGGAAAAGAAGGAGTTTTGGACAACTACCTTTCATTCTTGCCAAACTCTTTGCAGACCCCCGTGCAAGCTTTAGAACAAGATTTTGGATGTTTTCTTTCCTGGCAGAGTTTCTCCTTGCAAGATATGGTGGAAAAGCTTTTGGCTGAGTGTAGAGCGGCAAGACACGCAGAAGACGCAGATACGCAGCTCTCCGAAGCTAAGTGCCGGTCCCGGGCTTCTTTCGGCACAAACCGCTCTCAGGAGCTCCCTGCGCTCGCCACAATGCTCTGTGTGCGAAGAAGCCGCTTCTTCGCCTCCGGGAGAATCGGCGAGCGGCAGCTTCCCAAAGGCGAAGATGCAAGCTGCGGCACACAGGCACAGTGTGGGCAGCCTTCAGACTTAGAGAAAACAGTACTTTACCACTCTCCTGCCTTTTCCATGGTTATTCTATTGGAAAAGAACGAGTTTTGGACAACTACCTTTCATTCTTGCCAAACTCTTTGCAGACCCCCGTGCAAGCTTTAGAACAAGATTTTGGATGTTTTCTTTCCTGGCAGAGTTTCTCCTTGCAAGATATGGTGGAAAAGCTTTTGGCTGAGTGTAGAGCGGCAAGACACGCAGAAGACGCAGATACGCAGCTCTCCGAAGCTAAGTGCCGGTCCCGGGCTTCTTTCGGCACAAACCGCTCTCAGGAGCTCCCTGCGCTCGCCACAATGCTCTGTGTGCGAAGAAGCCGCTTCTTCGCCTGCGGGAGAATCGGCGAGCGGCAGCTTCCCAAAGGCGAAGATGCAAGCTGCGGCACACAGGCACAGTGTGGGCAGCCTTCAGACTTAGAGAAAACAGTACTTTACCACTCTCCTGCCTTTTCCATGGTTATTCTATTGGAAAAGAAGGAGTTTTGGACAACTACCTTTCATTCTTGCCAAACTCTTTGCAGACCCCCGTGCAAGCTTTAGAACAAGATTTTGGATGTTTTCTTTCCTGGCAGAGTTTCTCCTTGCAAGATATGGTGGAAAAGCTTTTTGCTGAGTGTAGAGCGGCAAGACACGCAGAAGACGCAGATACGCAGCTCTCCGAAGCTAAGTGCCGGTCCCGGGCTTCTTTCGGCACAAACCGCTCTCAGGAGCTCCCTGCGCTCGCCACAATGCTCTGTGTGCGAAGAAGCCGCTTCTTCGCCTCCGGGAGAATCGGCGAGCGGCAGCTTCCCAAAGGCGAAGATGCAAGCTGCAGCACACAGGCACAGTGTGGGCAGCCTTCAGACTTAGAGAAAACAGTACTTTACCACTCTCCTGCCTTTTCCATGGTTATTCTATTGGAAAAGAACGAGTTTTGGACAACTACCTTTCATTCTTGCCAAACTCTTTGCAGACCCCCGTGCAAGCTTTAGAACAAGATTTTGGATGTTTTCTTTCCTGGCAGAGTTTCTCCTTGCAAGATATGGTGGAAAAGCTTTTTGCTGAGTGTAGAGCGGCAAGACACGCAGAAGACGCAGATACGCAGCTCTCCGAAGCTAAGTGCCGGTCCCGGGCTTCTTTCGGCACAAACCGCTCTCAGGAGCTCCCTGCGCTCGCCACAATGCTCTGTGTGCGAAGAAGCCGCTTCTTCGCCTGCGGGAGAATCGGCGAGCGGCAGCTTCCCAAAGGCGAAGATGCAAGCTGCGGCACACAGGCACAGTGTGGGCAGCCTTCAGACTTAGAGAAAACAGTACTTTACCACTCTCCTGCCTTTTCCATGGTTATTCTATTGGAAAAGAACGAGTTTTGGACAACTACCTTTCATTCTTGCCAAACTCTTTGCAGACCCCCGTGCAAGCTTTAGAACAAGATTTTGGATGTTTTCTTTCCTGGCAGAGTTTCTCCTTGCAAGATATGGTGGAAAAGCTTTTTGCTGAGTGTAGAGCGGCAAGACACGCAGAAGACGCAGATACGCAGCTCTCCGAAGCTAAGTGCCGGTCCCGGGCTTCTTTCGGCACAAACCGCTCTCAGGAGCTCCCTGCGCTCGCCACAATGCTCTGTGTGCGAAGAAGCCGCTTCTTCGCCTCCGGGAGAATTGGCGAGCGGCAGCTTCCCA
This sequence comes from Molothrus aeneus, assembly GCF_037042795.1. Taxonomy (NCBI): domain Eukaryota; kingdom Metazoa; phylum Chordata; class Aves; order Passeriformes; family Icteridae; genus Molothrus; species Molothrus aeneus. The sequence goes on from NW_027098999.1 coordinate 20,889, forward strand.
AAGGCGAAGATGCAAGCTGCAGCACACAGGCACAGTGTGGGCAGCCTTCAGACTTAGAGAAAACAGTACTTTACCACTCTCCTGCCTTTTCCATGGTTATTCTATTGGAAAAGAACGAGTTTTGGACAACTACCTTTCATTCTTGCCAAACTCTTTGCAGACCCCCGTGCAAGCTTTAGAACAAGATTTTGGATGTTTTCTTTCCTGGCAGAGTTTCTCCTTGCAAGATATGGTGGAAAAGCTTTTTGCTGAGTGTAGAGCGGCAAGACACGCAGAAGACGCAGATACGCAGCTCTCCGAAGCTAAGTGCCGGTCCCGGGCTTCTTTCGGCACAAACCGCTCTCAGGAGCTCCCTGCGCTCGCCACAATGCTCTGTGTGCGAAGAAGCCGCTTCTTCGCCTCCGGGAGAATCGGCGAGCGGCAGCTTCCCAAAGGCGAAGATGCAAGCTGCAGCACACAGGCACAGTGTGGGCAGCATTCAGACTTAGAGAAAACAGTACTTTACCACTCTCCTGCCTTTTCCATGGTTATTCTATTGGAAAAGAACGAGTTTTGGACAACTACCTTTCATTCTTGCCAAACTCTTTGCAGACCCCCGTGCAAGCTTTAGAACAAGATTTTGGATGTTTTCTTTCCTGGCAGAGTTTCTCCTTGCAAGATATGCTGGAAAAGCTTTTGGCTGAGTGTAGAGCGGCAAGACACGCAGAAGACGCAGATACGCAGCTCTCCGAAGCTAAGTGCCGGTCCCGGGCTTCTTTCGGCACAAACCGCTCTCAGGAGCTCCCTGCGCTCGCCACAATGCTCTGTGTGCGAAGAAGCCGCTTCTTCGCCTCCGGGAGAATCGGCGAGCGGCAGCTTCCCAAAGGCGAAGATGCAAGCTGCAGCACACAGGCACAGTGTGGGCAGCCTTCAGACTTAGAGAAAACAGTACTTTACCACTCTCCTGCCTTTTCCATGGTTATTCTATTGGAAAAGAACGAGTTTTGGACAACTACCTTTCATTCTTGCCAAACTCTTTGCAGACCCCCGTGCAAGCTTTAGAACAAGATTTTGGATGTTTTCTTTCCTGGCAGAGTTTCTCCTTGCAAGATATGGTGGAAAAGCTTTTTGCTGAGTGTAGAGCGGCAAGACACGCAGAAGACGCAGATACGCAGCTCTCCGAAGCTAAGTGCCGGTCCCGGGCTCCTTTCGGCACAAACCGCTCTCAGGAGCTCCCTGCGCTCGCCACAATGCTCTGTGTGCGAAGAAGCCGCTTCTTCGCCTCCGGGAGAATCGGCGAGCGGCAGCTTCCCAAAGGCGAAGATGCAAGCTGCAGCACACAGGCACAGTGTGGGCAGCCTTCAGACTTCGAGAAAACAGTACTTTACCACTCTCCTGCCTTTTCCATGGTTATTCTATTGGAAAAGAACGAGTTTTGGACAACTACCTTTCATTCTTGCCAATCTCTTTGCAGACCCCCGTGCAAGCTTTAGAACAAGATTTTGGATGTTTTCTTTCCTGGCAGAGTTTCTCCTTGCAAGATATGGTGGAAAAGCTTTTTGCTGAGTGTAGAGCGGCAAGACACGCAGAAGACGCAGATACGCAGCTCTCCGAAGCTAAGTGCCGGTCCCGGGCTTCTTTCGGCACAAACCGCTCTCAGGAGCTCCCTGCGCTCGCCACAATGCTCTGTGTGCGAAGAAGCCGCTTCTTCGCCTCCGGGAGAATCGGCGAGCGGCAGCTTCCCAAAGGCGAAGATGCAAGCTGCGGCACACAGGCACAGTGTGGGCAGCCTTCAGACTTAGAGAAAACAGTACTTTACCACTCTCCTGCCTTTTCCATGGTTATTCTATTGGAAAAGAACGAGTTTTGGACAACTACCTTTCATTCTTGCCAAACTCTTTGCAGACCTCCGTGCAAGCTTTAGAACAAGATTTTGGATGTTTTCTTTCCTGGCAGAGTTTCTCCTTGCAAGATATGGTGGAAAAGCTTTTTGCTGAGTGTAGAGCGGCAAGACACGCAGAAGATGCAGATACGCAGCTCTCCGAAGCTAAGTGCCGGTCCCGGGCTTCTTTCGGCACAAACCGCTCTCAGGAGCTCCCTGCGCTCGCCACAATGCTCTGTGTGCGAAGAAGCCGCTTCTTCGCCTCCGGGAGAATCGGCGAGCGGCAGCTTCCCAAAGGCGAAGATGCAAGCTGCAGCACACAGGCACAGTGTGGGCAGCCTTCAGACTTAGAGAAAACAGTACTTTACCACTCTCCTGCCTTTTCCATGGTTATTCTATTGGAAAAGAACGAGTTTTGGACAACTACCTTTCATTCTTGCCAAACTCTTTGCAGACCCCCGTGCAAGCTTTAGAACCAGATTTTGGATCTTTTCTTTCCTGGCAGAGTTTCTCCTTGCAAGATATGGTGGAAAAGCTTTTTGCTGAGTGTAGAGCGGCAAGACACGCAGAAGACGCAGATACGCAGCTCTCCGAAGCTAAGTGCCGGTCCCGGGCTTCTTTCGGCACAAACCGCTCTCAGGAGCTCCCTGCGCTCGCCACAATGCTCTGTGTGCGAAGAAGCCGCTTCTTCGCCTCCGGGAGAATCGGCGAGCGGCAGCTTCCCAAAGGCGAAGATGCAAGCTGCAGCACACAGGCACAGTGTGGGCAGCATTCAGACTTAGAGAAAACAGTACTTTACCACTCTCCTGCCTTTTCCATGGTTATTCTATTGGAAAAGAACGAGTTTTGGACAACTACCTTTCATTCTTGCCAAACTCTTTGCAGACCTCCGTGCAAGCTTTAGAACAAGATTTTGGATGTTTTCTTTCCTGGCAGAGTTTCTCCTTGCAAGATATGGTGGAAAAGCTTTTTGCTGAGTGTAGAGCGGCAAGACACGCAGAAGACGCAGATACGCAGCTCTCTGAAGCTAAGTGCCGGTCCCGGGCTTCTTTCGGCACAAACCGCTCTCAGGAGCTCCCTGCGCTCGCCACAATGCTCTGTGTGCGAAGAAGCCGCTTCTTCGCCTGCGGGAGAATCGGCGAGCGGCAGCTTCCCAAAGGCGAAGATGCAAGCTGCAGCACACAGGCACAGTGTGGGCAGCCTTCAGACTTAGAGAAAACAGTACTTTACCACTCTCCTGCCTTTTCCATGGTTATTCTATTGGAAAAGAACGAGTTTTGGACAACTACCTTTCATTCTTGCCAAACTCTTTGCAGACCCCCGTGCAAGCTTTAGAACAAGATTTTGGATGTTTTCTTTCCTGGCAGAGTTTCTCCTTGCAAGATATGGTGGAAAAGCTTTTTGCTGAGTGTAGAGCGGCAAGACACGCAGAAGACGCAGATACGCAGCTCTCCGAAGCTAAGTGCCGGTCCCGGGCTTCTTTCGGCACAAACCGCTCTCAGGAGCTCCCTGCGCTCGCCACAATGCTCTGTGTGCGAAGAAGCCGCTTCTTCGCCTCCGGGAGAATCGGCGAGCGGCAGCTTCCCAAAGGCGAAGATGCAAGCTGCAGCACACAGGCACAGTGTGGGCAGCCTTCAGACTTAGAGAAAACAGTACTTTACCACTCTCCTGCCTTTTCCATGGTTATTCTATTGGAAAAGAACGAGTTTTGGACAACTACCTTTCATTCTTGCCAAACTCTTTGCAGACCCCCGTGCAAGCTTTAGAACAAGATTTTGGATGTTTTCTTTCCTGGCAGAGTTTCTCCTTGCAAGATATGCTGGAAAAGCTTTTGGCTGAGTGTAGAGCGGCAAGACACGCAGAAGACGCAGATACGCAGCTCTCCGAAGCTAAGTGCCGGTCCCGGGCTTCTTTCGGCACAAACCGCTCTCAGGAGCTCCCTGCGCTCGCCACAATGCTCTGTGTGCGAAGAAGCCGCTTCTTCGCCTCCGGGAGAATCGGCGAGCGGCAGCTTCCCAAAGGCGAAGATGCAAGCTGCAGCACACAGGCACAGTGTGGGCAGCATTCAGACTTAGAGAAAACAGTACTTTACCACTCTCCTGCCTTTTCCATGTTTATTCTATTGGAAAAGAACGAGTTTTGGACAACTACCTTTCATTCTTGCCAAACTCTTTGCAGACCCCCGTGCAAGCTTTAGAACAAGATTTTGGATGTTTTCTTTCCTGGCAGAGTTTCTCCTTGCAAGATATGCTGGAAAAGCTTTTTGGCTGAGTGTAGAGCGGCAAGACACGCAGAAGACGCAGATACGCAGCTCTCCGAAGCTAAGTGCCGGTCCCGGGCTTCTTTCGGCACAAACCGCTCTCAGGAGCTCCCTGCGCTCGCCACAATGCTCTGTGTGCGAAGAAGCCGCTTCTTCGCCTCCGGGAGAATCGGCGAGCGGCAGCTTCCCAAAGGCGAAGATGCAAGCTGCAGCACACAGGCACAGTGTGGGCAGCATTCAGACTTAGAGAAAACAGTACTTTACCACTCTCCTGCCTTTTCCATGGTTATTCTATTGGAAAAGAACGAGTTTTGGACAACTACCTTTCATTCTTGCCAAACTCTTTGCAGACCCCCGTGCAAGCTTTAGAACAAGATTTTGGATGTTTTCTTTCCTGGCAGAGTTTCTCCTTGCAAGATATGGTGGAAAAGCTTTTTGCTGAGTGTAGAGCGGCAAGACACGCAGAAGACGCAGATACGCAGCTCTCCGTAGCTAAGTGCCGGTCCCGGGCTCCTTTCGGCACAAACCGCTCTCAGGAGCTCCCTGCGCTCGCCACAATGCTCTGTGTGCGAAGAAGCCGCTTCTTCGCCTCCGGGAGAATCGGCGAGCGGCAGCTTCCCAAAGGCGAAGATGCAAGCTGCAGCACACAGGCACAGTGTGGGCAGCCTTCAGACCTAGAGAAAACAGTACTTTACCACTCTCCTGCCTTTTCCATGGTTATTCTATTGGAAAAGAACGAGTTTTGGACAACTACCTTTCATTCTTGCCAAACTCTTTGCAGACCTCCGTGCAAGCTTTAGAACAAGATTTTGGATGTTTTCTTTCCTGGCAGAGTTTCTCCTTGCAAGATATGGTGGAAAAGCTTTTTGCTGAGTGTAGAGCGGCAAGACACGCAGAAGACGCAGATACGCAGCTCTCCGAAGCTAAGTGCCGGTCCCGGGCTTCTTTCGGCACAAACCGCTCTCAGGAGCTCCCTGCGCTCGCCACAATGCTCTGTGTGCGAAGAAGCCGCTTCTTCGCCTCCGGGAGAATCGGCGAGCGGCAGCTTCCCAAAGGCGAAGATGCAAGCTGCAGCACACAGGCACAGTGTGGGCAGCCTTCAGACTTAGAGAAAACAGTACTTTACCACTCTCCTGCCTTTTCCATGGTTATTCTATTGGAAAAGAACGAGTTTTGGACAACTACCTTTCATTCTTGCCAAACTCTTTGCAGACCCCCGTGCAAGCTTTAGAACAAGATTTTGGATCTTTTCTTTCCTGGCAGAGTTTCTCCTTGCAAGATATGGTGGAAAAGCTTTTTGCTGAGTGTAGAGCGGCAAGACACGCAGAAGACGCAGATACGCAGCTCTCCGAAGCTAAGTGCCAGTCCCGGGCTTCTTTCGGCACAAACCGCTCTCAGGAGCTCCCTGCGCTCGCCACAATGCTCTGTGTGCGAAGAAGCCGCTTCTTCGCCTCCGGGAGAATCGGCGAGCGGCAGCTTCCCAAAGGCGAAGATGCAAGCTGCGGCACACAGGCACAGTGTGGGCAGCCTTCAGACTTAGAGAAAACAGTACTTTACCACTCTCCTGCCTTTTCCATGGTTATTCTATTGGAAAAGAACGAGTTTTGGACAACTACCTTTCATTCTTGCCAAACTCTTTGCAGACCCCCGTGCAAGCTTTAGAACAAGATTTTGGATGTTTTCTTTCCTGGCAGAGTTTCTTCTTGCAAGATATGGTGGAAAAGCTTTTTGCTGAGTGTAGAGCGGCAAGACACGCAGAAGACGCACATACGCAGCTCTCCGAAGCTAAGTGCCGGTCCCGGGCTTCTTTCGGCACAAACCGCTCTCAGGAGCTCCCTGCGCTCGCCACAATGCTCTGTGTGCGAAGAAGCCGCTTCTTCGCCTCCGGGAGAATCGGCGAGCGGCAGCTTCCCAAAGGCGAAGATGCAAGCTGCGGCACACAGGCACAGTGTGGGCAGCCTTCAGACTTAGAGAAAACAGTACTTTACCACTCTCCTGCCTTTTCCATGGTTATTCTATTGGAAAAGAACGAGTTTTGGACAACTACCTTTCATTCTTGCCAAACTCTTTGCAGACCCCCGTGCAAGCTTTAGAACAAGATTTTGGATGTTTTCTTTCCTGGCAGAGTTTCTCCTTGCAAGATATGGTGGAAAAGCTTTTTGCTGAGTGTAGAGCGGCAAGACACGCAGAAGACGCAGATACGCAGCTCTCCGAAGCTAAGTGCCGGTCCCGGGCTTCTTTCGGCACAAACCGCTCTCAGGAGCTCCCTGCGCTCGCCACAATGCTCTGTGTGCGAAGAAGCCGCTTCTTCGCCTCCGGGAGAATCGGCGAGCGGCAGCTTCCCAAAGGCGAAGATGCAAGCTGCAGCACACAGGCACAGTGTGGGCAGCCTTCAGACTTAGAGAAAACAGTACTTTACCACTCTCCTGCCTTTTCCATGGTTATTCTATTGGAAAAGAACGAGTTTTGGACAACTACCTTTCATTCTTGCCAAACTCTTTGCAGACCTCCGTGCAAGCTTTAGAACAAGATTTTGGATGTTTTCTTTCCTGGCAGAGTTTCTCCTTGCAAGATATGGTGGAAAAGCTTTTGGCTGAGTGTAGAGCGGCAAGACACGCAGAAGACGCAGATACGCAGCTCTCCGAAGCTAAGTGCCGGTCCCGGGCTTCTTTCGGCACAAACCGCTCTCAGGAGCTCCCTGCGCTCGCCACAATGCTCTGTGTGCGAAGAAGCCGCTTCTTCGCCTCCGGGAGAATCGGCGAGCGGCAGCTTCCCAAAGGCGAAGATGCAAGCTGCAGCACACAGGCACAGTGTGGGCAGCCTTCAGACTTAGAGAAAACAGTACTTTACCACTCTCCTGCCTTTTCCATGGTTATTCTATTGGAAAAGAACGAGTTTTGGACAACTACCTTTCATTCTTGCCAAACTCTTTGCAGACCCCCGTGCAAGCTTTAGAACAAGATTTTGGATGTTTTCTTTCCTGGCAGAGTTTCTCCTTGCAAGATATGGTGGAAAAGCTTTTTGCTGAGTGTAGAGCGGCAAGACACGCAGAAGACGCACATACGCAGCTCTCCGAAGCTAAGTGCCGGTCCCGGGCTTCTTTCGGCACAAACCGCTCTCAGGAGCTCCCTGCGCTCGCCACAATGCTCTGTGTGCGAAGAAGCCGCTTCTTCGCCTCCGGGAGAATCGGCGAGCGGCAGCTTCCCAAAGGCGAAGATGCAAGCTGCAGCACACAGGCACAGTGTGGGCAGCCTTCAGACTTAGAGAAAACAGTACTTTACCACTCTCCTGCCTTTTCCATGGTTATTCTATTGGAAAAGAACGAGTTTTGGACAACTACCTTTCATTCTTGCCAAACTCTTTGCAGACCCCCGTGCAAGCTTTAGAACAAGATTTTGGATGTTTTCTTTCCTGGCAGAGTTTCTCCTTGCAAGATATGGTGGAAAAGCTTTTTGCTGAGTGTAGAGCGGCAAGACACGCAGAAGACGCAGATACGCAGCTCTCCGAAGCTAAGTGCCGGTCCCGGGCTTCTTTCGGCACAAACCACTCTCAGGAGCTCCCTGCGCTCGCCACAATGCTCTGTGTGCGAAGAAGCCGCTTCTTCGCCTCCGGGAGAATTGGCGAGCGGCAGCTTCCCAAAGGCGAAGATGCAAGCTGCAGCACACAGGCACAGTGTGGGCAGCCTTCAGACTTAGAGAAAACAGTACTTTACCACTCTCCTGCCTTTTCCATGGTTATTCTATTGGAAAAGAACGAGTTTTGGACAACTACCTTTCATTCTTGCCAAACTCTTTGCAGACCCCCGTGCAAGCTTTAGAACAAGATTTTGGATGTTTTCTTTCCTGGCAGAGTTTCTCCTTGCAAGATATGCTGGAAAAGCTTTTTGCTGAGTGTAGAGCGGCAAGACACGCAGAAGATGCAGATACGCAGCTCTCCGAAGCTAAGTGCCGGTCCCGGGCTTCTTTCGGCACAAACCGCTCTCAGGAGCTCCCTGCGCTCGCCACAATGCTCTGTGTGCGAAGAAGCCGCTTCTTCGCCTCCGGGAGAATCGGCGAGCGGCAGCTTCCCAAAGGCGAAGATGCAAGCTGCAGCACACAGGCACAGTGTGGGCAGCATTCAGACTTAGAGAAAACAGTACTTTACCACTCTCCTGCCTTTTCCATGGTTATTCTATTGGAAAAGAACGAGTTTTGGACAACTACCTTTCATTCTTGCCAAACTCTTTGCAGACCTCCGTGCAAGCTTTAGAACAAGATTTTGGATGTTTTCTTTCCTGGCAGAGTTTCTCCTTGCAAGATATGGTGGAAAAGCTTTTTGCTGAGTGTAGAGCGGCAAGACACGCAGAAGACGCAGATACGCAGCTCTCCGAAGCTAAGTGCCGGTCCCGGGCTTCTTTCGGGACAAACCGCTCTCAGGAGCTCCCTGCGCTCGCCACAATGCTCTGTGTGCGAAGAAGCCGCTTCTTCGCCTCCGGGAGAATCGGCGAGCGGCAGCTTCCCAAAGGCGAAGATGCAAGCTGCAGCACACAGGCACAGTGTGGGCAGCCTTCAGACTTCGAGAAAACAGTACTTTACCACTCTCCTGCCTTTTCCATGGTTATTCTATTGGAAAAGAACGAGTTTTGGACAACTACCTTTCATTCTTGCCAAACTCTTTGCAGACCCCCGTGCAAGCTTTAGAACAAGATTTTGGATGTTTTCTTTCCTGGCAGAGTTTCTCCTTGCAAGATATGGTGGAAAAGCTTTTGGCTGAGTGTAGAGCGGCAAGACACGCAGAAGACGCAGATACGCAGCTCTCCGAAGCTAAGTGCCGGTCCCGGGCTTCTTTCGGCACAAACCGCTCTCAGGAGCTCCCTGCGCTCGCCACAATGCTCTGTGTGCGAAGAAGCCGCTTCTTCGCCTCCGGGAGAATCGGCGAGCGGCAGCTTCCCAAAGGCGAAGATGCAAGCTGCGGCACACAGGCACAGTGTGGGCAGCCTTCAGACTTAGAGAAAACAGTACATTACCACTCTCCTGCCTTTTCCATGGTTATTCTATTGGAAAAGAACGAGTTTTGGACAACTACCTTTCATTCTTGCCAAACTCTTTGCAGACCTCCGTGCAAGCTTTAGAACAAGATTTTGGATGTTTTCTTTCCTGGCAGAGTTTCTCCTTGCAAGATATGGTGGAAAAGCTTTTTGCTGAGTGTAGAGCGGCAAGACACGCAGAAGACGCAGATACGCAGCTCTCCGAAGCTAAGTGCCGGTCCCGGGCTTCTTTCGGCACAAACCGCTCTCAGGAGCTCCCTGCGCTCGCCACAATGCTCTGTGTGCGAAGAAGCCGCTTCTTCGCCTCCGGGAGAATCGGCGAGCGGCAGCTTCCCAAAGGCGAAGATGCAAGCTGCAGCACACAGGCACAGTGTGGGCAGCCTTCAGACTTAGAGAAAACAGTACTTTACCACTCTCCTGCCTTTTCCATGGTTATTCTATTGGAAAAGAACGAGTTTTGGACAACTACCTTTCATTCTTGCCAAACTCTTTGCAGACCCCCGTGCAAGCTTTAGAACAAGATTTTGGATGTTTTCTTTCCTGGCAGAGTTTCTCCTTGCAAGATATGGTGGAAAAGCTTTTTGCTGAGTGTAGAGCGGCAAGACACGCAGAAGACGCAGATACGCAGCTCTCCGAAGCTAAGTGCCGGTCCCGGGCTTCTTTCGGCACAAACCGCTCTCAGGAGCTCCCTGCGCTCGCCACAATGCTCTGTGTGCGAAGAAGCCGCTTCTTCGCCTCCGGGAGAATCGGCGAGCGGCAGCTTCCCAAAGGCGAAGATGCAAGCTGCAGCACACAGGCACAGTGTGGGCAGCCTTCAGACTTAGAGAAAACAGTACTTTACCACTCTCCTGCCTTTTCCATGGTTATTCTATTGGAAAAGAACGAGTTTTGGACAACTACCTTTCATTCTTGCCAAACTCTTTGCAGACCCCCGTGCAAGCTTTAGAACAAGATTTGGGATGTTTTCTTTCCTGGCAGAGTTTCTCCTTGCAAGATATGGTGGAAAAGCTTTTTGCTGAGTGTAGAGCAGCAAGACACGCAGAAGACGCAGATACGCAGCTCTCCGAAGCTAAGTGCCGGTCCCGGGCTTCTTTCGGCACAAACCGCTCTCAGGAGCTCCCTGCGCTCGCCACAATGCTCTGTGTGCGAAGAAGCCGCTTCTTCGCCTCCGGGAGAATTGGCGAGCGGCAGCTTCCCAAAGGCGAAGATGCAAGCTGCAGCACACAGGCACAGTGTGGGCAGCCTTCAGACTTAGAGAAAACAGTACTTTACCACTCTCCTGCCTTTTCCATGGTTATTCTATTGGAAAAGAACGAGTTTTGGACAACTACCTTTCATTCTTGCCAAACTCTTTGCAGACCCCCGTGCAAGCTTTAGAACAAGATTTTGGATGTTTTCTTTCCTGGCAGAGTTTCTCCTTGCAAGATATGGTGGAAAAGCTTTTTGCTGAGTGTAGAGCGGCAAGACACGCAGAAGACGCACATACGCAGCTCTCCGAAGCTAAGTGCCGGTCCCGGGCTTCTTTCGGCACAAACCGCTCTCAGGAGCTCCCTGCGCTCGCCACAATGCTCTGTGTGCGAAGAAGCCGCTTCTTCGCCTGCGGGAGAATCGGCGAGCGGCAGCTTCCCAAAGGCGAAGATGCAAGCTGCGGCACACAGGCACAGTGTGGGCAGCCTTCAGACTTAGAGAAAACAGTACTTTACCACTCTCCTGCCTTTTCCATGGTTATTCTATTGGAAAAGAAGGAGTTTTGGACAACTACCTTTCATTCTTGCCAAACTCTTTGCAGACCCCCGTGCAAGCTTTAGAACAAGATTTTGGATGTTTTCTTTCCTGGCAGAGTTTCTCCTTGCAAGATATGCTGGAAAAGCTTTTTGCTGAGTGTAGAGCGGCAAGACACGCAGAAGACGCAGATACGCAGCTCTCCGAAGCTAAGTGCCGGTCCCGGGCTTCTTTCGGCACAAACCGCTCTCAGGAGCTCCCTGCGCTCGCCACAATGCTCTGTGTGCGAAGAAGCCGCTTCTTCGCCTCCGGGAGAATCGGCGAGCGGCAGCTTCCCAAAGGCGAAGATGCAAGCTGCAGCACACAGGCACAGTGTGGGCAGCCTTCAGACTTAGAGAAAACAGTACTTTACCACTCTCCTGCCTTTTCCATGGTTATTCTATTGGAAAAGAACGAGTTTTGGACAACTACCTTTCATTCTTGCCAAACTCTTTGCAGACCTCCGTGCAAGCTTTAGAACAAGATTTTGGATGTTTTCTTTCCTGGCAGAGTTTCTCCTTGCAAGATATGGTGGAAAAGCTTTTTGCTGAGTGTAGAGCGGCAAGACACGCAGAAGACGCAGATACGCAGCTCTCCGAAGCTAAGTGCCGGTCCCGGGCTTCTTTCGGCACAAACCGCTCTCAGGAGCTCCCTGCGCTCGCCACAATGCTCTGTGTGCGAAGAAGCCGCTTCTTCGCCTGCGGGAGAATCGGCGAGCGGCAGCTTCCCAAAGGCGAAGATGCAAGCTGCAGCACACAGGCACAGTGTGGGCAGCCTTCAGACTTAGAGAAAACAGTACTTTACCACTCTCCTGCCTTTTCCATGGTTATTCTATTGGAAAAGAACGAGTTTTGGACAACTACCTTTCATTCTTGCCAAACTCTTTGCAGACCCCCGTGCAAGCTTTAGAACCAGATTTTGGATGTTTTCTTTCCTGGCAGAGTTTCTCCTTGCAAGATATGGTGGAAAAGCTTTTTGCTGAGTGTAGAGCGGCAAGACACGCAGAAGACGCAGATACGCAGCTCTCCGAAGCTAAGTGCCGGTCCCGGGCTTCTTTCGGCACAAACCGCTCTCAGGAGCTCCCTGCGCTCGCCACAATGCTCTGTGTGCGAAGAAGCCGCTTCTTCGCCTCCGGGAGAATCGGCGAGCGGCAGCTTCCCAAAGGCGAAGATGCAAGCTGCGGCACACAGGCACAGTGTGGGCAGCCTTCAGACTTAGAGAAAACAGTACTTTACCACTCTCCTGCCTTTTCCATGGTTATTCTATTGGAAAAGAACGAGTTTTGGACAACTACCTTTCATTCTTGCCAAACTCTTTGCAGACCCCCGTGCAAGCTTTAGAACAAGATTTTGGATGTTTTCTTTCCTGGCAGAGTTTCTCCTTGCAAGATATGGTGGAAAAGCTTTTTGCTGAGTGTAGAGCGGCAAGACACGCAGAAGACGCACATACGCAGCTCTCCGAAGCTAAGTGCCGGTCCCGGGCTTCTTTCGGCACAAACCGCTCTCAGGAGCTCCCTGCGCTCGCCACAATGCTCTGTGTGCGAAGAAGCCGCTTCTTCGCCTGCGGGAGAATCGGCGAGCGGCAGCTTCCCAAAGGCGAAGATGCAAGCTGCGGCACACAGGCACAGTGTGGGCAGCCTTCAGACTTAGAGAAAACAGTACTTTACCACTCTCCTGCCTTTTCCATGGTTATTCTATTGGAAAAGAAGGAGTTTTGGACAACTACCTTTCATTCTTGCCAAACTCTTTGCAGACCCCCGTGCAAGCTTTAGAACAAGATTTTGGATGTTTTCTTTCCTGGCAGAGTTTCTCCTTGCAAGATATGGTGGAAAAGCTTTTGGCTGAGTGTAGAGCGGCAAGACACGCAGAAGACGCAGATACGCAGCTCTCCGAAGCTAAGTGCCGGTCCCGGGCTTCTTTCGGCACAAACCGCTCTCAGGAGCTCCCTGCGCTCGCCACAATGCTCTGTGTGCGAAGAAGCCGCTTCTTCGCCTCCGGGAGAATCGGCGAGCGGCAGCTTCCCAAAGGCGAAGATGCAAGCTGCAGCACACAGGCACAGTGTGGGCAGCCTTCAGACTTAGAGAAAACAGTACTTTACCACTCTCCTGCCTTTTCCATGGTTATTCTATTGGAAAAGAACGAGTTTTGGACAACTACCTTTCATTCTTGCCAAACTCTTTGCAGACCCCCGTGCAAGCTTTAGAACAAGATTTTGGATGTTTTCTTTCCTGGCAGAGTTTCTCCTTGCAAGATATGGTGGAAAAGCTTTTTGCTGAGTGTAGAGCGGCAAGACACGCAGAAGACGCAGATACGCAGCTCTCCGAAGCTAAGTGCCGGTCCCGGGCTTCTTTCGGCACAAACCGCTCTCAGGAGCTCCCTGCGCTCGCCACAATGCTCTGTGTGCGAAGAAGCCGCTTCTTCGCCTCCGGGAGAATCGGCGAGCGGCAGCTTCCCAAAGGCGAAGATGCAAGCTGCAGCACACAGGCACAGTGTGGGCAGCCTTCAGACTTAGAGAAAACAGTACTTTACCACTCTCCTGCCTTTTCCATGGTTATTCTATTGGAAAAGAACGAGTTTTGGACAACTACCTTTCATTCTTGCCAAACTCTTTGCAGACCCCCGTGCAAGCTTTAGAACAAGATTTTGGATGTTTTCTTTCCTGGCAGAGTTTCTCCTTGCAAGATATGGTGGAAAAGCTTTTTGCTGAGTGTAGAGCGGCAAGACACGCAGAAGACGCAGATACGCAGCTCTCCGAAGCTAAGTGCCGGTCCCGGGCTTCTTTCGGCACAAACCGCTCTCAGGAGCTCCCTGCGCTCGCCACAATGCTCTGTGTGCGAAGAAGCCGCTTCTTCGCCTCCGGGAGAATCGGCGAGCGGCAGCTTCCCAAAGGCGAAGATGCAAGCTGCGGCACACAGGCACAGTGTGGGCAGCCTTCAGACTTAGAGAAAACAGTACTTTACCACTCTCCTGCCTTTTCCATGGTTATTCTATTGGAAAAGAACGAGTTTTGGACAACTACCTTTCATTCTTGCCAAACTCTTTGCAGACCCCCGTGCAAGCTTTAGAACAAGATTTTGGATGTTTTCTTTCCTGGCAGAGTTTCTCCTTGCAAGATATGGTGGAAAAGCTTTTGGCTGAGTGTAGAGCGGCAAGACACGCAGAAGACGCAGATACGCAGCTCTCCGAAGCTAAGTGCCGGTCCCGGGCTTCTTTCGGCACAAACCGCTCTCAGGAGCTCCCTGCGCTCGCCACAATGCTCTGTGTGCGAAGAAGCCGCTTCTTCGCCTCCGGGAGAATTGGCGAGCGGCAGCTTCCCAAAGGCGAAGATGCAAGCTGCAGCACACAGGCACAGTGTGGGCAGCCTTCAGACTTAGAGAAAACAGTACTTTACCACTCTCCTGCCTTTTCCATGGTTATTCTATTGGAAAAGAACGAGTTTTGGACAACTACCTTTCATTCTTGCCAAACTCTTTGCAGACCCCCGTGCAAGCTTTAGAACAAGATTTTGGATGTTTTCTTTCCTGGCAGAGTTTCTCCTTGCAAGATATGGTGGAAAAGCTTTTTGCTGAGTGTAGAGCGGCAAGACACGCAGAAGACGCAGATACGCAGCTCTCCGAAGCTAAGTGCCGGTCCCGGGCTCCTTTCGGCACAAACCGCTCTCAGGAGCTCCCTGCGCTCGCCACAATGCTCTGTGTGCGAAGAAGCCGCTTCTTCGCCTCCGGGAGAATCGGCGAGCGGCAGCTTCCCAAAGGCGAAGATGCAAGCTGCAGCACACAGGCACAGTGTGGGCAGCCTTCAGACTTAGAGAAAACAGTACTTTACCACTCTCCTGCCTTTTCCATGGTTATTCTATTGGAAAAGAACGAGTTTTGGACAACTACCTTTCATTCTTGCCAAACTCTTTGCAGACCCCCGTGCAAGCTTTAGAACAAGATTTTGGATGTTTTCTTTCCTGGCAGAGTTTCTCCTTGCAAGATATGGTGGAAAAGCTTTTTGCTGAGTGTAGAGCGGCAAGACACGCAGAAGACGCAGATACGCAGCTCTCCGAAGCTAAGTGCCGGTCCCGGGCTTCTTTCGGCACAAACCGCTCTCAGGAGCTCCCTGCGCTCGCCACAATGCTCTGTGTGCGAAGAAGCCGCTTCTTCGCCTCCGGGAGAATCGGCGAGCGGCAGCTTCCCAAAGGCGAAGATGCAAGCTGCAGCACACAGGCACAGTGTGGGCAGCCTTCAGACTTAGAGAAAACAGTACTTTACCACTCTCCTGCCTTTTCCATGGTTATTCTATTGGAAAAGAACGAGTTTTGGACAACTACCTTTCATTCTTGCCAAACTCTTTGCAGACCTCCGTGCAAGCTTTAGAACAAGATTTTGGATGTTTTCTTTCCTGGCAGAGTTTCTCCTTGCAAGATATGGTGGAAAAGCTTTTTGCTGAGTGTAGAGCGGCAAGACACGCAGAAGACGCAGATACGCAGCTCTCCGAAGCTAAGTGCCGGTCCCGGGCTTCTTTCGGCACAAACCGCTCTCAGGAGCTCCCTGCGCTCGCCACAATGCTCTGTGTGCGAAGAAGCCGCTTCTTCGCCTCCGGGAGAATCGGCGAGCGGCAGCTTCCCAAAGGCGAAGATGCAAGCTGCAGCACACAGGCACAGTGTGGGCAGCCTTCAGACTTAGAGAAAACAGTACTTTACCACTCTCCTGCCTTTTCCATGGTTATTCTATTGGAAAAGAACGAGTTTTGGACAACTACCTTTCATTCTTGCCAAACTCTTTGCAGACCTGCGTGCAAGCTTTAGAACAAGATTTTGGATGTTTTCTTTCCTGGCAGAGTTTCTCCTTGCAAGATATGGTGGAAAAGCTTTTTGCTGAGTGTAGAGCGGCAAGACACGCAGAAGACGCACATACGCAGCTCTCCGAAGCTAAGTGCCGGTCCCGGGCTTCTTTCGGCACAAACCGCTCTCAGGAGCTCCCTGCGCTCGCCACAATGCTCTGTGTGCGAAGAAGCCGCTTCTTCGCCTCCGGGAGAATCGGCGAGCGGCAGCTTCCCAAAGGCGAAGATGCAAGCTGCAGCACACAGGCACAGTGTGGGCAGCCTTCAGACTTAGAGAAAACAGTACTTTACCACTCTCCTGCCTTTTCCATGGTTATTCTATTGGAAAAGAACGAGTTTTGGACAACTACCTTTCATTCTTGCCAAACTCTTTGCAGACCCCCGTGCAAGCTTTAGAACAAGATTTTGGATGTTTTCTTTCCTGGCAGAGTTTCTCCTTGCAAGATATGGTGGAAAAGCTTTTTGCTGAGTGTAGAGCGGCAAGACACGCAGAAGACGCAGATACGCAGCTCTCCGAAGCTAAGTGCCGGTCCCGGGCTTCTTTCGGCACAAACCGCTCTCAGGAGCTCCCTGCGCTCGCCACAATGCTCTGTGTGCGAAGAAGCCGCTTCTTCGCCTCCGGGAGAATCGGCGAGCGGCAGCTTCCCAAAGGCGAAGATGCAAGCTGCAGCACACAGGCACAGTGTGGGCAGCCTTCAGACTTAGAGAAAACAGTACTTTACCACTCTCCTGCCTTTTCCATGGTTATTCTATTGGAAAAGAACGAGTTTTGGACAACTACCTTTCATTCTTGCCAAACTCTTTGCAGACCTCCGTGCAAGCTTTAGAACAAGATTTTGGATGTTTTCTTTCCTGGCAGAGTTTCTCCTTGCAAGATATGGTGGAAAAGCTTTTGGCTGAGTGTAGAGCGGCAAGACACGCAGAAGACGCAGATACGCAGCTCTCCGAAGCTAAGTGCCGGTCCCGGGCTTCTTTCGGCACAAACCGCTCTCAGGAGCTCCCTGCGCTCGCCACAATGCTCTGTGTGCGAAGAAGCCGCTTCTTCGCCTCCGGGAGAATCGGCGAGCGGCAGCTTCCCAAAGGCGAAGATGCAAGCTGCAGCACACAGGCACAGTGTGGGCAGCCTTCAGACTTAGAGAAAACAGTACTTTACCACTCTCCTGCCTTTTCCATGGTTATTCTATTGGAAAAGAACGAGTTTTGGACAACTACCTTTCATTCTTGCCAAACTCTTTGCAGACCCCCGTGCAAGCTTTAGAACAAGATTTTGGATGTTTTCTTCCCTGGCAGAGTTTCTCCTTGCAAGATATGGTGGAAAAGCTTTTTGCTGAGTGTAGAGCGGCAAGACACGCAGAAGACGCAGATACGCAGCTCTCCGAAGCTAAGTGCCGGTCCCGGGCTTCTTTCGGCACAAACCGCTCTCAGGAGCTCCCTGCGCTCGCCACAATGCTCTGTGTGCGAAGAAGCCGCTTCTTCGCCTCCGGGAGAATCGGCGAGCGGCAGCTTCCCAAAGGCGAAGATGCAAGCTGCAGCACACAGGCACAGTGTGGGCAGCCTTCAGACTTAGAGAAAACAGTACTTTACCACTCTCCTGCCTTTTCCATGGTTATTCTATTGGAAAAGAACGAGTTTTGGACAACTACCTTTCATTCTTGCCAAACTCTTTGCAGACCCCCGTGCAAGCTTTAGAACAAGATTTTGGATGTTTTCTTTCCTGGCAGAGTTTCTCCTTGCAAGATATGGTGGAAAAGCTTTTTGCTGAGTGTAGAGCGGCAAGACACGCAGAAGACGCACATACGCAGCTCTCCGAAGCTAAGTGCCGGTCCCGGGCTTCTTTCGGCACAAACCGCTCTCAGGAGCTCCCTGCGCTCGCCACAATGCTCTGTGTGCGAAGAAGCCGCTTCTTCGCCTCCGGGAGAATCGGCGAGCGGCAGCTTCCCAAAGGCGAAGATGCAAGCTGCAGCACACAGGCACAGTGTGGGCAGCCTTCAGACTTAGAGAAAACAGTACTTTACCACTCTCCTGCCTTTTCCATGGTTATTCTATTGGAAAAGAACGAGTTTTGGACAACTACCTTTCATTCTTGCCAAACTCTTTGCAGACCCCCGTGCAAGCTTTAGAACAAGATTTTGGATGTTTTCTTTCCTGGCAGAGTTTCTCCTTGCAAGATATGGTGGAAAAGCTTTTTGCTGAGTGTAGAGCGGCAAGACACGCAGAAGACGCAGATACGCAGCTCTCCGAAGCTAAGTGCCGGTCCCGGGCTTCTTTCGGCACAAACCACTCTCAGGAGCTCCCTGCGCTCGCCACAATGCTCTGTGTGCGAAGAAGCCGCTTCTTCGCCTCCGGGAGAATTGGCGAGCGGCAGCTTCCCAAAGGCGAAGATGCAAGCTGCAGCACACAGGCACAGTGTGGGCAGCCTTCAGACTTAGAGAAAACAGTACTTTACCACTCTCCTGCCTTTTCCATGGTTATTCTATTGGAAAAGAACGAGTTTTGGACAACTACCTTTCATTCTTGCCAAACTCTTTGCAGACCCCCGTGCAAGCTTTAGAACAAGATTTTGGATGTTTTCTTTCCTGGCAGAGTTTCTCCTTGCAAGATATGGTGGAAAAGCTTTTTGCTGAGTGTAGAGCGGCAAGACACGCAGAAGACGCAGATACGCAGCTCTCCGAAGCTAAGTGCCGGTCCCGGGCTTCTTTCGGCACAAACCGCTCTCAGGAGCTCCCTGCGCTCGCCACAATGCTCTGTGTGCGAAGAAGCCGCTTCTTCGCCTGCGGGAGAATCGGCGAGCGGCAGCTTCCCAAAGGCGAAGATGCAAGCTGCAGCACACAGGCACAGTGTGGGCAGCATTCAGACTTAGAGAAAACAGTACTTTACCACTCTCCTGCCTTTTCCATGGTTATTCTATTGGAAAAGAACGAGTTTTGGACAACTACCTTTCATTCTTGCCAAACTCTTTGCAGACCTCCGTGCAAGCTTTAGAACAAGATTTTGGATGTTTTCTTTCCTGGCAGAGTTTCTCCTTGCAAGATATGGTGGAAAAGCTTTTTGCTGAGTGTAGAGCGGCAAGACACGCAGAAGACGCACATACGCAGCTCTCCGAAGCTAAGTGCCGGTCCCGGGCTTCTTTCGGGACAAACCGCTCTCAGGAGCTCCCTGCGCTCGCCACAATGCTCTGTGTGCGAAGAAGCCGCTTCTTCGCCTCCGGGAGAATCGGCGAGCGGCAGCTTCCCAAAGGCGAAGATGCAAGCTGCAGCACACAGGCACAGTGTGGGCAGCCTTCAGACTTAGAGAAAACAGTACTTTACCACTCTCCTGCCTTTTCCATGGTTATTCTATTGGAAAAGAACGAGTTTTGGACAACTACCTTTCATTCTTGCCAAACTCTTTGCAGACCCCCGTGCAAGCTTTAGAACAAGATTTTGGATGTTTTCTTTCCTGGCAGAGTTTCTCCTTGCAAGATATGGTGGAAAAGCTTTTGGCTGAGTGTAGAGCGGCAAGACACGCAGAAGACGCAGATACGCAGCTCTCCGAAGCTAAGTGCCGGTCCCGGGCTTCTTTCGGCACAAACCGCTCTCAGGAGCTCCCTGCGCTCGCCACAATGCTCTGTGTGCGAAGAAGCCGCTTCTTCGCCTCCGGGAGAATCGGCGAGCGGCAGCTTCCCAAAGGCGAAGATGCAAGCTGCGGCACACAGGCACAGTGTGGGCAGCCTTCAGACTTAGAGAAAACAGTACATTACCACTCTCCTGCCTTTTCCATGGTTATTCTATTGGAAAAGAACGAGTTTTGGACAACTACCTTTCATTCTTGCCAAACTCTTTGCAGACCTCCGTGCAAGCTTTAGAACAAGATTTTGGATGTTTTCTTTCCTGGCAGAGTTTCTCCTTGCAAGATATGGTGGAAAAGCTTTTTGCTGAGTGTAGAGCGGCAAGACACGCAGAAGACGCAGATACGCAGCTCTCCGAAGCTAAGTGCCGGTCCCGGGCTTCTTTCGGCACAAACCGCTCTCAGGAGCTCCCTGCGCTCGCCACAATGCTCTGTGTGCGAAGAAGCCGCTTCTTCGCCTCCGGGAGAATCGGCGAGCGGCAGCTTCCCAAAGGCGAAGATGCAAGCTGCAGCACACAGGCACAGTGTGGGCAGCCTTCAGACTTAGAGAAAACAGTACTTTACCACTCTCCTGCCTTTTCCATGGTTATTCTATTGGAAAAGAACGAGTTTTGGACAACTACCTTTCATTCTTGCCAAACTCTTTGCAGACCCCCGTGCAAGCTTTAGAACAAGATTTTGGATGTTTTCTTTCCTGGCAGAGTTTCTCCTTGCAAGATATGGTGGAAAAGCTTTTTGCTGAGTGTAGAGCGGCAAGACACGCAGAAGACGCAGATACGCAGCTCTCCGAAGCTAAGTGCCGGTCCCGGGCTTCTTTCGGCACAAACCGCTCTCAGGAGCTCCCTGCGCTCGCCACAATGCTCTGTGTGCGAAGAAGCCGCTTCTTCGCCTCCGGGAGAATCGGCGAGCGGCAGCTTCCCAAAGGCGAAGATGCAAGCTGCAGCACACAGGCACAGTGTGGGCAGCCTTCAGACTTAGAGAAAACAGTACTTTACCACTCTCCTGCCTTTTCCATGGTTATTCTATTGGAAAAGAACGAGTTTTGGACAACTACCTTTCATTCTTGCCAAACTCTTTGCAGACCCCCGTGCAAGCTTTAGAACAAGATTTGGGATGTTTTCTTTCCTGGCAGAGTTTCTCCTTGCAAGATATGGTGGAAAAGCTTTTTGCTGAGTGTAGAGCAGCAAGACACGCAGAAGACGCAGATACGCAGCTCTCCGAAGCTAAGTGCCGGTCCCGGGCTTCTTTCGGCACAAACCGCTCTCAGGAGCTCCCTGCGCTCGCCACAATGCTCTGTGTGCGAAGAAGCCGCTTCTTCGCCTCCGGGAGAATTGGCGAGCGGCAGCTTCCCAAAGGCGAAGATGCAAGCTGCAGCACACAGGCACAGTGTGGGCAGCCTTCAGACTTAGAGAAAACAGTACTTTACCACTCTCCTGCCTTTTCCATGGTTATTCTATTGGAAAAGAACGAGTTTTGGACAACTACCTTTCATTCTTGCCAAACTCTTTGCAGACCCCCGTGCAAGCTTTAGAACAAGATTTTGGATGTTTTCTTTCCTGGCAGAGTTTCTCCTTGCAAGATATGGTGGAAAAGCTTTTTGCTGAGTGTAGAGCGGCAAGACACGCAGAAGACGCAGATACGCAGCTCTCCGAAGCTAAGTGCCGGTCCCGGGCTTCTTTCGGCACAAACCGCTCTCAGGAGCTCCCTGCGCTCGCCACAATGCTCTGTGTGCGAAGAAGCCGCTTCTTCGCCTCCGGGAGAATCGGCGAGCGGCAGCTTCCCAAAGGCGAAGATGCAAGCTGCAGCACACAGGCACAGTGTGGGCAGCCTTCAGACTTAGAGAAAACAGTACTTTACCACTCTCCTGCCTTTTCCATGGTTATTCTATTGGAAAAGAACGAGTTTTGGACAACTACCTTTCATTCTTGCCAAACTCTTTGCAGACCTGCGTGCAAGCTTTAGAACAAGATTTTGGATGTTTTCTTTCCTGGCAGAGTTTCTCCTTGCAAGATATGGTGGAAAAGCTTTTTGCTGAGTGTAGAGCGGCAAGACACGCAGAAGACGCACATACGCAGCTCTCCGAAGCTAAGTGCCGGTCCCGGGCTTCTTTCGGCACAAACCGCTCTCAGGAGCTCCCTGCGCTCGCCACAATGCTCTGTGTGCGAAGAAGCCGCTTCTTCGCCTCCGGGAGAATCGGCGAGCGGCAGCTTCCCAAAGGCGAAGATGCAAGCTGCAGCACACAGGCACAGTGTGGGCAGCCTTCAGACTTAGAGAAAACAGTACTTTACCACTCTCCTGCCTTTTCCATGGTTATTCTATTGGAAAAGAACGAGTTTTGGACAACTACCTTTCATTCTTGCCAAACTCTTTGCAGACCTCCGTGCAAGCTTTAGAACAAGATTTTGGATGTTTTCTTTCCTGGCAGAGTTTCTCCTTGCAAGATATGGTGGAAAAGCTTTTTGCTGAGTGTAGAGCGGCAAGACACGCAGAAGACGCAGATACGCAGCTCTCCGAAGCTAAGTGCCGGTCCCGGGCTTCTTTCGGCACAAACCGCTCTCAGGAGCTCCCTGCGCTCGCCACAATGCTCTGTGTGCGAAGAAGCCGCTTCTTCGCCTCCGGGAGAATCGGCGAGCGGCAGCTTCCCAAAGGCGAAGATGCAAGCTGCAGCACACAGGCACAGTGTGGGCAGCCTTCAGACTTAGAGAAAACAGTACTTTACCACTCTCCTGCCTTTTCCATGGTTATTCTATTGGAAAAGAACGAGTTTTGGACAACTACCTTTCATTCTTGCCAAACTCTTTGCAGACCCCCGTGCAAGCTTTAGAACAAGATTTTGGATGTTTTCTTTCCTGGCAGAGTTTCTCCTTGCAAGATATGGTGGAAAAGCTTTTTGCTGAGTGTAGAGCGGCAAGACACGCAGAAGACGCAGATACGCAGCTCTCCGAAGCTAAGTGCCGGTCCCGGGCTTCTTTCGGCACAAACCGCTCTCAGGAGCTCCCTGCGCTCGCCACAATGCTCTGTGTGCGAAGAAGCCGCTTCTTCGCCTCCGGGAGAATCGGCGAGCGGCAGCTTCCCAAAGGCGAAGATGCAAGCTGCGGCACACAGGCACAGTGTGGGCAGCCTTCAGACTTAGAGAAAACAGTACTTTACCACTCTCCTGCCTTTTCCATGGTTATTCTATTGGAAAAGAACGAGTTTTGGACAACTACCTTTCATTCTTGCCAAACTCTTTGCAGACCCCCGTGCAAGCTTTAGAACAAGATTTTGGATCTTTTCTTTCCTGGCAGAGTTTCTCCTTGCAAGATATGGTGGAAAAGCTTTTTGCTGAGTGTAGAGCGGCAAGACACGCAGAAGACGCACATACGCAGCTCTCCGAAGCTAAGTGCCGGTCCCGGGCTTCTTTCGGCACAAACCGCTCTCAGGAGCTCCCTGCGCTCGCCACAATGCTCTGTGTGCGAAGAAGCCGCTTCTTCGCCTGCGGGAGAATCGGCGAGCGGCAGCTTCCCAAAGGCGAAGATGCAAGCTGCGGCACACAGGCACAGTGTGGGCAGCCTTCAGACTTAGAGAAAACAGTACTTTACCACTCTCCTGCCTTTTCCATGGTTATTCTATTGGAAAAGAACGAGTTTTGGACAACTACCTTTCATTCTTGCCAAACTCTTTGCAGACCCCCGTGCAAGCTTTAGAACAAGATTTTGGATGTTTTCTTTCCTGGCAGAGTTTCTCCTTGCAAGATATGGTGGAAAAGCTTTTGGCTGAGTGTAGAGCGGCAAGACACGCAGAAGACGCAGATACGCAGCTCTCCGAAGCTAAGTGCCGGTCCCGGGCTTCTTTCGGCACAAACCGCTCTCAGGAGCTCCCTGCGCTCGCCACAATGCTCTGTGTGCGAAGAAGCCGCTTCTTCGCCTCCGGGAGAATCGGCGAGCGGCAGCTTCCCAAAGGCGAAGATGCAAGCTGCAGCACACAGGCACAGTGTGGGCAGCCTTCAGACTTAGAGAAAACAGTACTTTACCACTCTCCTGCCTTTTCCATGGTTATTCTATTGGAAAAGAACGAGTTTTGGACAACTACCTTTCATTCTTGCCAAACTCTTTGCAGACCCCCGTGCAAGCTTTAGAACAAGATTTTGGATGTTTTCTTTCCTGGCAGAGTTTCTCCTTGCAAGATATGGTGGAAAAGCTTTTTGCTGAGTGTAGAGCGGCAAGACACGCAGAAGACGCAGATACGCAGCTCTCCGAAGCTAAGTGCCGGTCCCGGGCTTCTTTCGGCACAAACCGCTCTCAGGAGCTCCCTGCGCTCGCCACAATGCTCTGTGTGCGAAGAAGCCGCTTCTTCGCCTCCGGGAGAATCGGCGAGCGGCAGCTTCCCAAAGGCGAAGATGCAAGCTGCAGCACACAGGCACAGTGTGGGCAGCCTTCAGACTTAGAGAAAACAGTACTTTACCACTCTCCTGCCTTTTCCATGGTTATTCTATTGGAAAAGAACGAGTTTTGGACAACTACCTTTCATTCTTGCCAAACTCTTTGCAGACCCCCGTGCAAGCTTTAGAACAAGATTTTGGATCTTTTCTTTCCTGGCAGAGTTTCTCCTTGCAAGATATGGTGGAAAAGCTTTTTGCTGAGTGTAGAGCGGCAAGACACGCAGAAGACGCAGATACGCAGCTCTCCGAAGCTAAGTGCCGGTCCCGGGCTTCTTTCGGCACAAACCGCTCTCAGGAGCTCCCTGCGCTCGCCACAATGCTCTGTGTGCGAAGAAGCCGCTTCTTCGCCTCCGGGAGAATCGGCGAGCGGCAGCTTCCCAAAGGCGAAGATGCAAGCTGCGGCACACAGGCACAGTGTGGGCAGCCTTCAGACTTAGAGAAAACAGTACTTTACCACTCTCCTGCCTTTTCCATGGTTATTCTATTGGAAAAGAACGAGTTTTGGACAACTACCTTTCATTCTTGCCAAACTCTTTGCAGACCCCCGTGCAAGCTTTAGAACAAGATTTTGGATGTTTTCTTTCCTGGCAGAGTTTCTCCTTGCAAGATATGGTGGAAAAGCTTTTGGCTGAGTGTAGAGCGGCAAGACACGCAGAAGACGCAGATACGCAGCTCTCCGAAGCTAAGTGCCGGTCCCGGGCTTCTTTCGGCACAAACCGCTCTCAGGAGCTCCCTGCGCTCGCCACAATGCTCTGTGTGCGAAGAAGCCGCTTCTTCGCCTCCGGGAGAATTGGCGAGCGGCAGCTTCCCAAAGGCGAAGATGCAAGCTGCAGCACACAGGCACAGTGTGGGCAGCCTTCAGACTTAGAGAAAACAGTACTTTACCACTCTCCTGCCTTTTCCATGGTTATTCTATTGGAAAAGAACGAGTTTTGGACAACTACCTTTCATTCTTGCCAAACTCTTTGCAGACCCCCGTGCAAGCTTTAGAACAAGATTTTGGATGTTTTCTTTCCTGGCAGAGTTTCTCCTTGCAAGATATGGTGGAAAAGCTTTTTGCTGAGTGTAGAGCGGCAAGACACGCAGAAGACGCAGATACGCAGCTCTCCGAAGCTAAGTGCCGGTCCCGGGCTCCTTTC
Source organism: Molothrus aeneus (assembly GCF_037042795.1). Taxonomy (NCBI): domain Eukaryota; kingdom Metazoa; phylum Chordata; class Aves; order Passeriformes; family Icteridae; genus Molothrus; species Molothrus aeneus. Next base: position 45,785 of record NW_027098999.1, read on the forward strand.
GGCACAAACCGCTCTCAGGAGCTCCCTGCGCTCGCCACAATGCTCTGTGTGCGAAGAAGCCGCTTCTTCGCCTCCGGGAGAATCGGCGAGCGGCAGCTTCCCAAAGGCGAAGATGCAAGCTGCAGCACACAGGCACAGTGTGGGCAGCCTTCAGACTTAGAGAAAACAGTACTTTACCACTCTCCTGCCTTTTCCATGGTTATTCTATTGGAAAAGAACGAGTTTTGGACAACTACCTTTCATTCTTGCCAAACTCTTTGCAGACCCCCGTGCAAGCTTTAGAACAAGATTTTGGATGTTTTCTTTCCTGGCAGAGTTTCTCCTTGCAAGATATGGTGGAAAAGCTTTTTGCTGAGTGTAGAGCGGCAAGACACGCAGAAGACGCAGATACGCAGCTCTCCGAAGCTAAGTGCCGGTCCCGGGCTTCTTTCGGCACAAACCGCTCTCAGGAGCTCCCTGCGCTCGCCACAATGCTCTGTGTGCGAAGAAGCCGCTTCTTCGCCTCCGGGAGAATCGGCGAGCGGCAGCTTCCCAAAGGCGAAGATGCAAGCTGCAGCACACAGGCACAGTGTGGGCAGCCTTCAGACTTAGAGAAAACAGTACTTTACCACTCTCCTGCCTTTTCCATGGTTATTCTATTGGAAAAGAACGAGTTTTGGACAACTACCTTTCATTCTTGCCAAACTCTTTGCAGACCTGCGTGCAAGCTTTAGAACAAGATTTTGGATGTTTTCTTTCCTGGCAGAGTTTCTCCTTGCAAGATATGGTGGAAAAGCTTTTTGCTGAGTGTAGAGCGGCAAGACACGCAGAAGACGCACATACGCAGCTCTCCGAAGCTAAGTGCCGGTCCCGGGCTTCTTTCGGCACAAACCGCTCTCAGGAGCTCCCTGCGCTCGCCACAATGCTCTGTGTGCGAAGAAGCCGCTTCTTCGCCTCCGGGAGAATCGGCGAGCGGCAGCTTCCCAAAGGCGAAGATGCAAGCTGCAGCACACAGGCACAGTGTGGGCAGCCTTCAGACTTAGAGAAAACAGTACTTTACCACTCTCCTGCCTTTTCCATGGTTATTCTATTGGAAAAGAACGAGTTTTGGACAACTACCTTTCATTCTTGCCAAACTCTTTGCAGACCCCCGTGCAAGCTTTAGAACAAGATTTTGGATGTTTTCTTTCCTGGCAGAGTTTCTCCTTGCAAGATATGGTGGAAAAGCTTTTTGCTGAGTGTAGAGCGGCAAGACACGCAGAAGACGCAGATACGCAGCTCTCCGAAGCTAAGTGCCGGTCCCGGGCTTCTTTCGGCACAAACCGCTCTCAGGAGCTCCCTGCGCTCGCCACAATGCTCTGTGTGCGAAGAAGCCGCTTCTTCGCCTCCGGGAGAATCGGCGAGCGGCAGCTTCCCAAAGGCGAAGATGCAAGCTGCAGCACACAGGCACAGTGTGGGCAGCCTTCAGACTTAGAGAAAACAGTACTTTACCACTCTCCTGCCTTTTCCATGGTTATTCTATTGGAAAAGAACGAGTTTTGGACAACTACCTTTCATTCTTGCCAAACTCTTTGCAGACCTCCGTGCAAGCTTTAGAACAAGATTTTGGATGTTTTCTTTCCTGGCAGAGTTTCTCCTTGCAAGATATGGTGGAAAAGCTTTTGGCTGAGTGTAGAGCGGCAAGACACGCAGAAGACGCAGATACGCAGCTCTCCGAAGCTAAGTGCCGGTCCCGGGCTTCTTTCGGCACAAACCGCTCTCAGGAGCTCCCTGCGCTCGCCACAATGCTCTGTGTGCGAAGAAGCCGCTTCTTCGCCTCCGGGAGAATCGGCGAGCGGCAGCTTCCCAAAGGCGAAGATGCAAGCTGCAGCACACAGGCACAGTGTGGGCAGCCTTCAGACTTAGAGAAAACAGTACTTTACCACTCTCCTGCCTTTTCCATGGTTATTCTATTGGAAAAGAACGAGTTTTGGACAACTACCTTTCATTCTTGCCAAACTCTTTGCAGACCCCCGTGCAAGCTTTAGAACAAGATTTTGGATGTTTTCTTCCCTGGCAGAGTTTCTCCTTGCAAGATATGGTGGAAAAGCTTTTTGCTGAGTGTAGAGCGGCAAGACACGCAGAAGACGCAGATACGCAGCTCTCCGAAGCTAAGTGCCGGTCCCGGGCTTCTTTCGGCACAAACCGCTCTCAGGAGCTCCCTGCGCTCGCCACAATGCTCTGTGTGCGAAGAAGCCGCTTCTTCGCCTCCGGGAGAATCGGCGAGCGGCAGCTTCCCAAAGGCGAAGATGCAAGCTGCAGCACACAGGCACAGTGTGGGCAGCCTTCAGACTTAGAGAAAACAGTACTTTACCACTCTCCTGCCTTTTCCATGGTTATTCTATTGGAAAAGAACGAGTTTTGGACAACTACCTTTCATTCTTGCCAAACTCTTTGCAGACCTCCGTGCAAGCTTTAGAACAAGATTTTGGATGTTTTCTTTCCTGGCAGAGTTTCTCCTTGCAAGATATGGTGGAAAAGCTTTTTGCTGAGTGTAGAGCGGCAAGACACGCAGAAGACGCAGATACGCAGCTCTCCGAAGCTAAGTGCCGGTCCCGGGCTTCTTTCGGCACAAACCGCTCTCAGGAGCTCCCTGCGCTCGCCACAATGCTCTGTGTGCGAAGAAGCCGCTTCTTCGCCTGCGGGAGAATCGGCGAGCGGCAGCTTCCCAAAGGCGAAGATGCAAGCTGCAGCACACAGGCACAGTGTGGGCAGCCTTCAGACTTAGAGAAAACAGTACTTTACCACTCTCCTGCCTTTTCCATGGTTATTCTATTGGAAAAGAACGAGTTTTGGACAACTACCTTTCATTCTTGCCAAACTCTTTGCAGACCCCCGTGCAAGCTTTAGAACAAGATTTTGGATGTTTTCTTTCCTGGCAGAGTTTCTCCTTGCAAGATATGCTGGAAAAGCTTTTTGCTGAGTGTAGAGCGGCAAGACACGCAGAAGACGCAGATACGCAGCTCTCCGAAGCTAAGTGCCGGTCCCGGGCTCCTTTCGGCACAAACCGCTCTCAGGAGCTCCCTGCGCTCGCCACAATGCTCTGTGTGCGAAGAAGCCGCTTCTTCGCCTCCGGGAGAATCGGCGAGCGGCAGCTTCCCAAAGGCGAAGATGCAAGCTGCGGCACACAGGCACAGTGTGGGCAGCCTTCAGACTTCGAGAAAACAGTACTTTACCACTCTCCTGCCTTTTCCATGGTTATTCTATTGGAAAAGAACGAGTTTTGGACAACTACCTTTCATTCTTGCCAATCTCTTTGCAGACCCCCGTGCAAGCTTTAGAACAAGATTTTGGATGTTTTCTTTCCTGGCAGAGTTTCTCCTTGCAAGATATGGTGGAAAAGCTTTTGGCTGAGTGTAGAGCGGCAAGACACGCAGAAGACGCAGATACGCAGCTCTCCGAAGCTAAGTGCCGGTCCCGGGCTTCTTTCGGCACAAACCGCTCTCAGGAGCTCCCTGCGCTCGCCACAATGCTCTGTGTGCGAAGAAGCCGCTTCTTCGCCTCCGGGAGAATCGGCGAGCGGCAGCTTCCCAAAGGCGAAGATGCAAGCTGCAGCACACAGGCACAGTGTGGGCAGCCTTCAGACTTAGAGAAAACAGTACTTTACCACTCTCCTGCCTTTTCCATGGTTATTCTATTGGAAAAGAACGAGTTTTGGACAACTACCTTTCATTCTTGCCAAACTCTTTGCAGACCCCCGTGCAAGCTTTTGAACAAGATTTTGGATGTTTTCTTTCCTGGCAGAGTTTCTCCTTGCAAGATATGGTGGAAAAGCTTTTTGCTGAGTGTAGAGCGGCAAGACACGCAGAAGACGCAGATACGCAGCTCTCCGAAGCTAAGTGCCGGTCCCGGGCTTCTTTCGGCACAAACCGCTCTCAGGAGCTCCCTGCGCTCGCCACAATGCTCTGTGTGCGAAGAAGCCGCTTCTTCGCCTGCGGGAGAATCGGCGAGCGGCAGCTTCCCAAAGGCGAAGATGCAAGCTGCAGCACACAGGCACAGTGTGGGCAGCCTTCAGACTTAGAGAAAACAGTACTTTACCACTCTCCTGCCTTTTCCATGGTTATTCTATTGGAAAAGAACGAGTTTTGGACAACTACCTTTCATTCTTGCCAAACTCTTTGCAGACCCCCGTGCAAGCTTTAGAACAAGATTTTGGATGTTTTCTTTCCTGGCAGAGTTTCTCCTTGCAAGATATGGTGGAAAAGCTTTTTGCTGAGTGTAGAGCGGCAAGACACGCAGAAGACGCAGATACGCAGCTCTCCGAAGCTAAGTGCCGGTCCCGGGCTTCTTTCGGCACAAACCGCTCTCAGGAGCTCCCTGCGCTCGCCACAATGCTCTGTGTGCGAAGAAGCCGCTTCTTCGCCTCCGGGAGAATCGGCGAGCGGCAGCTTCCCAAAGGCGAAGATGCAAGCTGCAGCACACAGGCACAGTGTGGGCAGCCTTCAGACTTAGAGAAAACAGTACTTTACCACTCTCCTGCCTTTTCCATGGTTATTCTATTGGAAAAGAACGAGTTTTGGACAACTACCTTTCATTCTTGCCAAACTCTTTGCAGACCTCCGTGCAAGCTTTAGAACAAGATTTTGGATGTTTTCTTTCCTGGCAGAGTTTCTCCTTGCAAGATATGGTGGAAAAGCTTTTGGCTGAGTGTAGAGCGGCAAGACACGCAGAAGACGCAGATACGCAGCTCTCCGAAGCTAAGTGCCGGTCCCGGGCTTCTTTCGGCACAAACCGCTCTCAGGAGCTCCCTGCGCTCGCCACAATGCTCTGTGTGCGAAGAAGCCGCTTCTTCGCCTCCGGGAGAATCGGCGAGCGGCAGCTTCCCAAAGGCGAAGATGCAAGCTGCAGCACACAGGCACAGTGTGGGCAGCCTTCAGACTTAGAGAAAACAGTACTTTACCACTCTCCTGCCTTTTCCATGGTTATTCTATTGGAAAAGAACGAGTTTTGGACAACTACCTTTCATTCTTGCCAAACTCTTTGCAGACCCCCGTGCAAGCTTTAGAACAAGATTTTGGATGTTTTCTTTCCTGGCAGAGTTTCTCCTTGCAAGATATGGTGGAAAAGCTTTTTGCTGAGTGTAGAGCGGCAAGACACGCAGAAGACGCAGATACGCAGCTCTCCGAAGCTAAGTGCCGGTCCCGGGCTTCTTTCGGCACAAACCGCTCTCAGGAGCTCCCTGCGCTCGCCACAATGCTCTGTGTGCGAAGAAGCCGCTTCTTCGCCTCCGGGAGAATCGGCGAGCGGCAGCTTCCCAAAGGCGAAGATGCAAGCTGCAGCACACAGGCACAGTGTGGGCAGCCTTCAGACTTAGAGAAAACAGTACTTTACCACTCTCCTGCCTTTTCCATGGTTATTCTATTGGAAAAGAACGAGTTTTGGACAACTACCTTTCATTCTTGCCAAACTCTTTGCAGACCTCCGTGCAAGCTTTAGAACAAGATTTTGGATGTTTTCTTTCCTGGCAGAGTTTCTCCTTGCAAGATATGCTGGAAAAGCTTTTTGCTGAGTGTAGAGCGGCAAGACACGCAGAAGACGCAGATACGCAGCTCTCCGAAGCTAAGTGCCGGTCCCGGGCTTCTTTCGGCACAAACCGCTCTCAGGAGCTCCCTGCGCTCGCCACAATGCTCTGTGTGCGAAGAAGCCGCTTCTTCGCCTGCGGGAGAATCGGCGAGCGGCAGCTTCCCAAAGGCGAAGATGCAAGCTGCAGCACACAGGCACAGTGTGGGCAGCCTTCAGACTTAGAGAAAACAGTACTTTACCACTCTCCTGCCTTTTCCATGGTTATTCTATTGGAAAAGAACGAGTTTTGGACAACTACCTTTCATTCTTGCCAAACTCTTTGCAGACCCCCGTGCAAGCTTTAGAACAAGATTTTGGATGTTTTCTTTCCTGGCAGAGTTTCTCCTTGCAAGATATGCTGGAAAAGCTTTTGGCTGAGTGTAGAGCGGCAAGACACGCAGAAGACGCAGATACGCAGCTCTCCGAAGCTAAGTGCCGGTCCCGGGCTCCTTTCGGCACAAACCGCTCTCAGGAGCTCCCTGCGCTCGCCACAATGCTCTGTGTGCGAAGAAGCCGCTTCTTCGCCTCCGGGAGAATCGGCGAGCGGCAGCTTCCCAAAGGCGAAGATGCAAGCTGCGGCACACAGGCACAGTGTGGGCAGCCTTCAGACTTCGAGAAAACAGTACTTTACCACTCTCCTGCCTTTTCCATGGTTATTCTATTGGAAAAGAACGAGTTTTGGACAACTACCTTTCATTCTTGCCAATCTCTTTGCAGACCCCCGTGCAAGCTTTAGAACAAGATTTTGGATGTTTTCTTTCCTGGCAGAGTTTCTCCTTGCAAGATATGGTGGAAAAGCTTTTGGCTGAGTGTAGAGCGGCAAGACACGCAGAAGACGCAGATACGCAGCTCTCCGAAGCTAAGTGCCGGTCCCGGGCTTCTTTCGGCACAAACCGCTCTCAGGAGCTCCCTGCGCTCGCCACAATGCTCTGTGTGCGAAGAAGCCGCTTCTTCGCCTCCGGGAGAATCGGCGAGCGGCAGCTTCCCAAAGGCGAAGATGCAAGCTGCAGCACACAGGCACAGTGTGGGCAGCCTTCAGACTTAGAGAAAACAGTACTTTACCACTCTCCTGCCTTTTCCATGGTTATTCTATTGGAAAAGAACGAGTTTTGGACAACTACCTTTCATTCTTGCCAAACTCTTTGCAGACCTCCGTGCAAGCTTTAGAACAAGATTTTGGATGTTTTCTTTCCTGGCAGAGTTTCTCCTTGCAAGATATGGTGGAAAAGCTTTTTGCTGAGTGTAGAGCGGCAAGACACGCAGAAGACGCAGATACGCAGCTCTCCGAAGCTAAGTGCCGGTCCCGGGCTTCTTTCGGCAGAAGCCGCTCTTAGGTGCAAACCGCGACCGGCCCAATGCTCTGTGTGCGAAGAAGCCGCTTCTTCGCCTCCGGGAGAATCGGCGAGCAGCAGCTTCCCAAAGGCGAAGATGCAAGCCGCACCATGCAGGCACAGTGTGGGCAGCCTTCAGACTTAGAGAAAACAGTACTTTACCACTCTCCTGCCTTTTCCATGGTTATTCTATTGGAAAAGAACGAGTTTTGGACAACTACCTTTCATTCTTGCCAAACTCTTTGCAGACCCGCGTGCAAGCTTTAGAACAAGATTTTGGATGTTTTCTTTCCTGGCAGAGTTTCTCCTTGCAAGATATGGTGGAAAAGCTTTTTGCTGAGTGTAGAGCGGCAAGACACGCAGAAGACGCAGATACGCAGCTCTCCGAAGCTAAGTGCCGGTCCCGGGCTCCTTTCGGCACAAACCGCTCTCAGGAGCTCCCTGCGCTCGCCACAATGCTCTGTGTGCGAAGAAGCCGCTTCTTCGCCTCCGGGAGAATCGGCGAGCGGCAGCTTCCCAAAGGCGAAGATGCAAGCTGCAGCACACAGGCACAGTGTGGGCAGCCTTCAGACTTAGAGAAAACAGTACTTTACCACTCTCCTGCCTTTTCCATGGTTATTCTATTGGAAAAGAACGAGTTTTGGACAACTACCTTTCATTCTTGCCAATCTCTTTGCAGACCCCCGTGCAAGCTTTAGAACAAGATTTTGGATGTTTTCTTTCCTGGCAGAGTTTCTCCTTGCAAGATATGGTGGAAAAGCTTTTGGCTGAGTGTAGAGCGGCAAGACACGCAGAAGACGCAGATACGCAGCTCTCCGAAGCTAAGTGCCGGTCCCGGGCTTCTTTCGGCACAAACCGCTCTCAGGAGCTCCCTGCGCTCGCCACAATGCTCTGTGTGCGAAGAAGCCGCTTCTTCGCCTCCGGGAGAATCGGCGAGCGGCAGCTTCCCAAAGGCGAAGATGCAAGCTGCAGCACACAGGCACAGTGTGGGCAGCCTTCAGACTTAGAGAAAACAGTACTTTACCACTCTCCTGCCTTTTCCATGGTTATTCTATTGGAAAAGAACGAGTTTTGGACAACTACCTTTCATTCTTGCCAAACTCTTTGCAGACCTCCGTGCAAGCTTTAGAACAAGATTTTGGATGTTTTCTTTCCTGGCAGAGTTTCTCCTTGCAAGATATGGTGGAAAAGCTTTTTGCTGAGTGTAGAGCGGCAAGACACGCAGAAGACGCAGATACGCAGCTCTCCGAAGCTAAGTGCCGGTCCCGGGCTTCTTTCGGCACAAACCGCTCTCAGGAGCTCCCTGCGCTCGCCACAATGCTCTGTGTGCGAAGAAGCCGCTTCTTCGCCTCCGGGAGAATCGGCGAGCGGCAGCTTCCCAAAGGCGAAGATGCAAGCTGCAGCACACAGGCACAGTGTGGGCAGCCTTCAGACTTCGAGAAAACAGTACTTTACCACTCTCCTGCCTTTTCCATGGTTATTCTATTGGAAAAGAACGAGTTTTGGACAACTACCTTTCATTCTTGCCAAACTCTTTGCAGACCCCCGTGCAAGCTTTAGAACAAGATTTTGGATGTTTTCTTTCCTGGCAGAGTTTCTCCTTGCAAGATATGGTGGAAAAGCTTTTTGCTGAGTGTAGAGCGGCAAGACACGCAGAAGACGCAGATACGCAGCTCTCCGAAGCTAAGTGCCGGTCCCGGGCTTCTTTCGGCACAAACCGCTCTCAGGAGCTCCCTGCGCTCGCCACAATGCTCTGTGTGCGAAGAAGCCGCTTCTTCGCCTCCGGGAGAATCGGCGAGCGGCAGCTTCCCAAAGGCGAAGATGCAAGCTGCAGCACACAGGCACAGTGTGGGCAGCCTTCAGACTTAGAGAAAACAGTACTTTACCACTCTCCTGCCTTTTCCATGGTTATTCTATTGGAAAAGAACGAGTTTTGGACAACTACCTTTCATTCTTGCCAAACTCTTTGCAGACCTCCGTGCAAGCTTTAGAACAAGATTTTGGATGTTTTCTTTCCTGGCAGAGTTTCTCCTTGCAAGATATGGTGGAAAAGCTTTTTGCTGAGTGTAGAGCGGCAAGACACGCAGAAGACGCACATACGCAGCTCTCCGAAGCTAAGTGCCGGTCCCGGGCTTCTTTCGGGACAAACCGCTCTCAGGAGCTCCCTGCGCTCGCCACAATGCTCTGTGTGCGAAGAAGCCGCTTCTTCGCCTCCGGGAGAATCGGCGAGCGGCAGCTTCCCAAAGGCGAAGATGCAAGCTGCAGCACACAGGCACAGTGTGGGCAGCCTTCAGACTTAGAGAAAACAGTACTTTACCACTCTCCTGCCTTTTCCATGGTTATTCTATTGGAAAAGAACGAGTTTTGGACAACTACCTTTCATTCTTGCCAAACTCTTTGCAGACCCCCGTGCAAGCTTTAGAACAAGATTTTGGATGTTTTCTTTCCTGGCAGAGTTTCTCCTTGCAAGATATGCTGGAAAAGCTTTTTGCTGAGTGTAGAGCGGCAAGACACGCAGAAGACGCAGATACGCAGCTCTCCGAAGCTAAGTGCCGGTCCCGGGCTTCTTTCGGCACAAACCGCTCTCAGGAGCTCCCTGCGCTCGCCACAATGCTCTGTGTGCGAAGAAGCCGCTTCTTCGCCTCCGGGAGAATCGGCGAGCGGCAGCTTCCCAAAGGCGAAGATGCAAGCTGCAGCACACAGGCACAGTGTGGGCAGCCTTCAGACTTAGAGAAAACAGTACTTTACCACTCTCCTGCCTTTTCCATGGTTATTCTATTGGAAAAGAACGAGTTTTGGACAACTACCTTTCATTCTTGCCAAACTCTTTGCAGACCCCCGTGCAAGCTTTAGAACAAGATTTGGGATGTTTTCTTTCCTGGCAGAGTTTCTCCTTGCAAGATATGGTGGAAAAGCTTTTTGCTGAGTGTAGAGCAGCAAGACACGCAGAAGACGCAGATACGCAGCTCTCCAAAGCTAAGTGCCGGTCCCGGGCTTCTTTCGGCACAAACCGCTCTCAGGAGCTCCCTGCGCTCGCCACAATGCTCTGTGTGCGAAGAAGCCGCTTCTTCGCCTCCGGGAGAATTGGCGAGCGGCAGCTTCCCAAAGGCGAAGATGCAAGCTGCAGCACACAGGCACAGTGTGGGCAGCCTTCAGACTTAGAGAAAACAGTACTTTACCACTCTCCTGCCTTTTCCATGGTTATTCTATTGGAAAAGAACGAGTTTTGGACAACTACCTTTCATTCTTGCCAAACTCTTTGCAGACCCCCGTGCAAGCTTTAGAACAAGATTTTGGATCTTTTCTTTCCTGGCAGAGTTTCTCCTTACAAGATATGGTGGAAAAGCTTTTTGCTGAGTGTAGAGCGGCAAGACACGCAGAAGACGCACATACGCAGCTCTCCGAAGCTAAGTGCCGGTCCCGGGCTTCTTTCGGCACAAACCGCTCTCAGGAGCTCCCTGCGCTCGCCACAATGCTCTGTGTGCGAAGAAGCCGCTTCTTCGCCTCCGGGAGAATCGGCGAGCGGCAGCTTCCCAAAGGCGAAGATGCAAGCTGCGGCACACAGGCACAGTGTGGGCAGCCTTCAGACTTAGAGAAAACAGTACTTTACCACTCTCCTGCCTTTTCCATGGTTATTCTATTGGAAAAGAAGGAGTTTTGGACAACTACCTTTCATTCTTGCCAAACTCTTTGCAGACCCCCGTGCAAGCTTTAGAACAAGATTTTGGATGTTTTCTTTCCTGGCAGAGTTTCTCCTTGCAAGATATGGTGGAAAAGCTTTTTGCTGAGTGTAGAGCGGCAAGACACGCAGAAGACGCAGATACGCAGCTCTCCGAAGCTAAGTGCCGGTCCCGGGCTTCTTTCGGCACAAACCGCTCTCAGGAGCTCCCTGCGCTCGCCACAATGCTCTGTGTGCGAAGAAGCCGCTTCTTCGCCTCCGGGAGAATCGGCGAGCGGCAGCTTCCCAAAGGCGAAGATGCAAGCTGCAGCACACAGGCACAGTGTGGGCAGCCTTCAGACTTAGAGAAAACAGTACTTTACCACTCTCCTGCCTTTTCCATGGTTATTCTATTGGAAAAGAACGAGTTTTGGACAACTACCTTTCATTCTTGCCAAACTCTTTGCAGACCTCCGTGCAAGCTTTAGAACAAGATTTTGGATGTTTTCTTTCCTGGCAGAGTTTCTCCTTGCAAGATATGGTGGAAAAGCTTTTGGCTGAGTGTAGAGCGGCAAGACACGCAGAAGACGCAGATACGCAGCTCTCCGAAGCTAAGTGCCGGTCCCGGGCTTCTTTCGGCACAAACCGCTCTCAGGAGCTCCCTGCGCTCGCCACAATGCTCTGTGTGCGAAGAAGCCGCTTCTTCGCCTGCGGGAGAATCGGCGAGCGGCAGCTTCCCAAAGGCGAAGATGCAAGCTGCAGCACACAGGCACAGTGTGGGCAGCCTTCAGACTTAGAGAAAACAGTACTTTACCACTCTCCTGCCTTTTCCATGGTTATTCTATTGGAAAAGAACGAGTTTTGGACAACTACCTTTCATTCTTGCCAAACTCTTTGCAGACCCCCGTGCAAGCTTTAGAACCAGATTTTGGATGTTTTCTTTCCTGGCAGAGTTTCTCCTTGCAAGATATGGTGGAAAAGCTTTTTGCTGAGTGTAGAGCGGCAAGACACGCAGAAGACGCAGATACGCAGCTCTCCGAAGCTAAGTGCCGGTCCCGGGCTTCTTTCGGCACAAACCGCTCTCAGGAGCTCCCTGCGCTCGCCACAATGCTCTGTGTGCGAAGAAGCCGCTTCTTCGCCTCCGGGAGAATCGGCGAGCGGCAGCTTCCCAAAGGCGAAGATGCAAGCTGCGGCACACAGGCACAGTGTGGGCAGCCTTCAGACTTAGAGAAAACAGTACTTTACCACTCTCCTGCCTTTTCCATGGTTATTCTATTGGAAAAGAACGAGTTTTGGACAACTACCTTTCATTCTTGCCAAACTCTTTGCAGACCCCCGTGCAAGCTTTAGAACAAGATTTTGGATCTTTTCTTTCCTGGCAGAGTTTCTCCTTGCAAGATATGGTGGAAAAGCTTTTTGCTGAGTGTAGAGCGGCAAGACACGCAGAAGACGCACATACGCAGCTCTCCGAAGCTAAGTGCCGGTCCCGGGCTTCTTTCGGCACAAACCGCTCTCAGGAGCTCCCTGCGCTCGCCACAATGCTCTGTGTGCGAAGAAGCCGCTTCTTCGCCTGCGGGAGAATCGGCGAGCGGCAGCTTCCCAAAGGCGAAGATGCAAGCTGCGGCACACAGGCACAGTGTGGGCAGCCTTCAGACTTAGAGAAAACAGTACTTTACCACTCTCCTGCCTTTTCCATGGTTATTCTATTGGAAAAGAAGGAGTTTTGGACAACTACCTTTCATTCTTGCCAAACTCTTTGCAGACCCCCGTGCAAGCTTTAGAACAAGATTTTGGATGTTTTCTTTCCTGGCAGAGTTTCTCCTTGCAAGATATGGTGGAAAAGCTTTTGGCTGAGTGTAGAGCGGCAAGACACGCAGAAGACGCAGATACGCAGCTCTCCGAAGCTAAGTGCCGGTCCCGGGCTTCTTTCGGCACAAACCGCTCTCAGGAGCTCCCTGCGCTCGCCACAATGCTCTGTGTGCGAAGAAGCCGCTTCTTCGCCTCCGGGAGAATCGGCGAGCGGCAGCTTCCCAAAGGCGAAGATGCAAGCTGCAGCACACAGGCACAGTGTGGGCAGCCTTCAGACTTAGAGAAAACAGTACTTTACCACTCTCCTGCCTTTTCCATGGTTATTCTATTGGAAAAGAACGAGTTTTGGACAACTACCTTTCATTCTTGCCAAACTCTTTGCAGACCCCCGTGCAAGCTTTAGAACAAGATTTTGGATGTTTTCTTTCCTGGCAGAGTTTCTCCTTGCAAGATATGCTGGAAAAGCTTTTTGCTGAGTGTAGAGCGGCAAGACACGCAGAAGACGCAGATACGCAGCTCTCCGAAGCTAAGTGCCGGTCCCGGGCTTCTTTCGGCACAAACCGCTCTCAGGAGCTCCCTGCGCTCGCCACAATGCTCTGTGTGCGAAGAAGCCGCTTCTTCGCCTCCGGGAGAATCGGCGAGCGGCAGCTTCCCAAAGGCGAAGATGCAAGCTGCAGCACACAGGCACAGTGTGGGCAGCCTTCAGACTTAGAGAAAACAGTACTTTACCACTCTCCTGCCTTTTCCATGGTTATTCTATTGGAAAAGAACGAGTTTTGGACAACTACCTTTCATTCTTGCCAAACTCTTTGCAGACCCCCGTGCAAGCTTTAGAACAAGATTTTGGATGTTTTCTTTCCTGGCAGAGTTTCTCCTTGCAAGATATGGTGGAAAAGCTTTTTGCTGAGTGTAGAGCGGCAAGACACGCAGAAGACGCAGATACGCAGCTCTCCGAAGCTAAGTGCCGGTCCCGGGCTTCTTTCGGCACAAACCGCTCTCAGGAGCTCCCTGCGCTCGCCACAATGCTCTGTGTGCGAAGAAGCCGCTTCTTCGCCTCCGGGAGAATCGGCGAGCGGCAGCTTCCCAAAGGCGAAGATGCAAGCTGCGGCACACAGGCACAGTGTGGGCAGCCTTCAGACTTAGAGAAAACAGTACTTTACCACTCTCCTGCCTTTTCCATGGTTATTCTATTGGAAAAGAACGAGTTTTGGACAACTACCTTTCATTCTTGCCAAACTCTTTGCAGACCCCCGTGCAAGCTTTAGAACAAGATTTTGGATGTTTTCTTTCCTGGCAGAGTTTCTCCTTGCAAGATATGGTGGAAAAGCTTTTTGCTGAGTGTAGAGCGGCAAGACACGCAGAAGACGCAGATACGCAGCTCTCCGAAGCTAAGTGCCGGTCCCGGGCTTCTTTCGGCACAAACCGCTCTCAGGAGCTCCCTGCGCTCGCCACAATGCTCTGTGTGCGAAGAAGCCGCTTCTTCGCCTCCGGGAGAATTGGCGAGCGGCAGCTTCCCAAAGGCGAAGATGCAAGCTGCAGCACACAGGCACAGTGTGGGCAGCCTTCAGACTTAGAGAAAACAGTACTTTACCACTCTCCTGCCTTTTCCATGGTTATTCTATTGGAAAAGAACGAGTTTTGGACAACTACCTTTCATTCTTGCCAAACTCTTTGCAGACCCCCGTGCAAGCTTTAGAACAAGATTTTGGATGTTTTCTTTCCTGGCAGAGTTTCTCCTTGCAAGATATGGTGGAAAAGCTTTTTGCTGAGTGTAGAGCGGCAAGACACGCAGAAGACGCAGATACGCAGCTCTCCGAAGCTAAGTGCCGGTCCCGGGCTCCTTTCGGCACAAACCGCTCTCAGGAGCTCCCTGCGCTCGCCACAATGCTCTGTGTGCGAAGAAGCCGCTTCTTCGCCTCCGGGAGAATCGGCGAGCGGCAGCTTCCCAAAGGCGAAGATGCAAGCTGCAGCACACAGGCACAGTGTGGGCAGCCTTCAGACTTAGAGAAAACAGTACTTTACCACTCTCCTGCCTTTTCCATGGTTATTCTATTGGAAAAGAACGAGTTTTGGACAACTACCTTTCATTCTTGCCAAACTCTTTGCAGACCCCCGTGCAAGCTTTAGAACAAGATTTTGGATGTTTTCTTTCCTGGCAGAGTTTCTCCTTGCAAGATATGCTGGAAAAGCTTTTTGCTGAGTGTAGAGCGGCAAGACACGCAGAAGACGCAGATACGCAGCTCTCCGAAGCTAAGTGCCGGTCCCGGGCTTCTTTCGGCACAAACCGCTCTCAGGAGCTCCCTGCGCTCGCCACAATGCTCTGTGTGCGAAGAAGCCGCTTCTTCGCCTCCGGGAGAATCGGCGAGCGGCAGCTTCCCAAAGGCGAAGATGCAAGCTGCAGCACACAGGCACAGTGTGGGCAGCATTCAGACTTAGAGAAAACAGTACTTTACCACTCTCCTGCCTTTTCCATGGTTATTCTATTGGAAAAGAACGAGTTTTGGACAACTACCTTTCATTCTTGCCAAACTCTTTGCAGACCTCCGTGCAAGCTTTAGAACAAGATTTTGGATGTTTTCTTTCCTGGCAGAGTTTCTCCTTGCAAGATATGGTGGAAAAGCTTTTTGCTGAGTGTAGAGCGGCAAGACACGCAGAAGACGCAGATACGCAGCTCTCCGAAGCTAAGTGCCGGTCCCGGGCTTCTTTCGGCACAAACCGCTCTCAGGAGCTCCCTGCGCTCGCCACAATGCTCTGTGTGCGAAGAAGCCGCTTCTTCGCCTCCGGGAGAATCGGCGAGCGGCAGCTTCCCAAAGGCGAAGATGCAAGCTGCGGCACACAGGCACAGTGTGGGCAGCCTTCAGACTTAGAGAAAACAGTACTTTACCACTCTCCTGCCTTTTCCATGGTTATTCTATTGGAAAAGAACGAGTTTTGGACAACTACCTTTCATTCTTGCCAAACTCTTTGCAGACCCCCGTGCAAGCTTTAGAACAAGATTTTGGATGTTTTCTTTCCTGGCAGAGTTTCTCCTTGCAAGATATGGTGGAAAAGCTTTTTGCTGAGTGTAGAGCGGCAAGACACGCAGAAGACGCAGATACGCAGCTCTCCGAAGCTAAGTGCCGGTCCCGGGCTTCTTTCGGCACAAACCGCTCTCAGGAGCTCCCTGCGCTCGCCACAATGCTCTGTGTGCGAAGAAGCCGCTTCTTCGCCTCCGGGAGAATCGGCGAGCGGCAGCTTCCCAAAGGCGAAGATGCAAGCTGCAGCACACAGGCACAGTGTGGGCAGCCTTCAGACTTAGAGAAAACAGTACTTTACCACTCTCCTGCCTTTTCCATGGTTATTCTATTGGAAAAGAACGAGTTTTGGACAACTACCTTTCATTCTTGCCAAACTCTTTGCAGACCCCCGTGCAAGCTTTAGAACAAGATTTTGGATGTTTTCTTTCCTGGCAGAGTTTCTCCTTGCAAGATATGCTGGAAAAGCTTTTTGCTGAGTGTAGAGCGGCAAGACACGCAGAAGACGCACATACGCAGCTCTCCGAAGCTAAGTGCCGGTCCCGGGCTTCTTTCGGCACAAACCGCTCTCAGGAGCTCCCTGCGCTCGCCACAATGCTCTGTGTGCGAAGAAGCCGCTTCTTCGCCTCCGGGAGAATCGGCGAGCGGCAGCTTCCCAAAGGCGAAGATGCAAGCTGCAGCACACAGGCACAGTGTGGGCAGCCTTCAGACTTAGAGAAAACAGTACTTTACCACTCTCCTGCCTTTTCCATGGTTATTCTATTGGAAAAGAACGAGTTTTGGACAACTACCTTTCATTCTTGCCAAACTCTTTGCAGACCTCCGTGCAAGCTTTAGAACAAGATTTGGGATGTTTTCTTTCCTGGCAGAGTTTCTCCTTGCAAGATATGGTGGAAAAGCTTTTGGCTGAGTGTAGAGCGGCAAGACACGCAGAAGACGCAGATACGCAGCTCTCCGAAGCTAAGTGCCGGTCCCGGGCTTCTTTCGGCACAAACCGCTCTCAGGAGCTCCCTGCGCTCGCCACAATGCTCTGTGTGCGAAGAAGCCGCTTCTTCGCCTCCGGGAGAATCGGCGAGCGGCAGCTTCCCAAAGGCGAAGATGCAAGCTGCAGCACACAGGCACAGTGTGGGCAGCCTTCAGACTTAGAGAAAACAGTACTTTACCACTCTCCTGCCTTTTCCATGGTTATTCTATTGGAAAAGAACGAGTTTTGGACAACTACCTTTCATTCTTGCCAAACTCTTTGCAGACCCCCGTGCAAGCTTTAGAACAAGATTTTGGATGTTTTCTTTCCTGGCAGAGTTTCTCCTTGCAAGATATGGTGGAAAAGCTTTTTGCTGAGTGTAGAGCGGCAAGACACGCAGAAGACGCAGATACGCAGCTCTCCGAAGCTAAGTGCCGGTCCCGGGCTTCTTTCGGCACAAACCGCTCTCAGGAGCTCCCTGCGCTCGCCACAATGCTCTGTGTGCGAAGAAGCCGCTTCTTCGCCTCCGGGAGAATCGGCGAGCGGCAGCTTCCCAAAGGCGAAGATGCAAGCTGCAGCACACAGGCACAGTGTGGGCAGCCTTCAGACTTAGAGAAAACAGTACTTTACCACTCTCCTGCCTTTTCCATGGTTATTCTATTGGAAAAGAACGAGTTTTGGACAACTACCTTTCATTCTTGCCAAACTCTTTGTAGACCTCCGTGCAAGCTTTAGAACAAGATTTTGGATGTTTTCTTTCCTGGCAGAGTTTCTCCTTGCAAGATATGGTGGAAAAGCTTTTTGCTGAGTGTAGAGCGGCAAGACACGCAGAAGACGCAGATACGCAGCTCTCCGAAGCTAAGTGCCGGTCCCGGGCTTCTTTCGGCACAAACCGCTCTCAGGAGCTCCCTGCGCTCGCCACAATGCTCTGTGTGCGAAGAAGCCGCTTCTTCGCCTGCGGGAGAATCGGCGAGCGGCAGCTTCCCAAAGGCGAAGATGCAAGCTGCAGCACACAGGCACAGTGTGGGCAGCCTTCAGACTTAGAGAAAACAGTACTTTACCACTCTCCTGCCTTTTCCATGGTTATTCTATTGGAAAAGAACGAGTTTTGGACAACTACCTTTCATTCTTGCCAAACTCTTTGCAGACCCCCGTGCAAGCTTTAGAACAAGATTTTGGATGTTTTCTTTCCTGGCAGAGTTTCTCCTTGCAAGATATGCTGGAAAAGCTTTTTGCTGAGTGTAGAGCGGCAAGACACGCAGAAGACGCAGATACGCAGCTCTCCGAAGCTAAGTGCCGGTCCCGGGCTCCTTTCGGCACAAACCGCTCTCAGGAGCTCCCTGCGCTCGCCACAATGCTCTGTGTGCGAAGAAGCCGCTTCTTCGCCTCCGGGAGAATCGGCGAGCGGCAGCTTCCCAAAGGCGAAGATGCAAGCTGCGGCACACAGGCACAGTGTGGGCAGCCTTCAGACTTCGAGAAAACAGTACTTTACCACTCTCCTGCCTTTTCCATGGTTATTCTATTGGAAAAGAACGAGTTTTGGACAACTACCTTTCATTCTTGCCAATCTCTTTGCAGACCCCCGTGCAAGCTTTAGAACAAGATTTTGGATGTTTTCTTTCCTGGCAGAGTTTCTCCTTGCAAGATATGGTGGAAAAGCTTTTTGCTGAGTGTAGAGCGGCAAGACACGCAGAAGACGCAGATACGCAGCTCTCCGAAGCTAAGTGCCGGTCCCGGGCTTCTTTCGGCACAAACCGCTCTCAGGAGCTCCCTGCGCTCGCCACAATGCTCTGTGTGCGAAGAAGCCGCTTCTTCGCCTCCGGGAGAATCGGCGAGCGGCAGCTTCCCAAAGGCGAAGATGCAAGCTGCAGCACACAGGCACAGTGTGGGCAGCCTTCAGACTTAGAGAAAACAGTACTTTACCACTCTCCTGCCTTTTCCATGGTTATTCTATTGGAAAAGAACGAGTTTTGGACAACTACCTTTCATTCTTGCCAAACTCTTTGTAGACCTCCGTGCAAGCTTTAGAACAAGATTTTGGATGTTTTCTTTCCTGGCAGAGTTTCTCCTTGCAAGATATGGTGGAAAAGCTTTTTGCTGAGTGTAGAGCGGCAAGACACGCAGAAGACGCAGATACGCAGCTCTCCGAAGCTAAGTGCCGGTCCCGGGCTTCTTTCGGCAGAAGCCGCTCTTAGGTGCAAACCGCGACCGGCCCAATGCTCTGTGTGCGAAGAAGCCGCTTCTTCGCCTCCGGGAGAATCGGCGAGCAGCAGCTTCCCAAAGGCGAAGATGCAAGCCGCACCATGCAGGCACAGTGTGGGCAGCCTTCAGACTTAGAGAAAACAGTACTTTACCACTCTCCTGCCTTTTCCATGGTTATTCTATTGGAAAAGAACGAGTTTTGGACAACTACCTTTCATTCTTGCCAAACTCTTTGCAGACCCGCGTGCAAGCTTTAGAACAAGATTTTGGATGTTTTCTTTCCTGGCAGAGTTTCTCCTTGCAAGATATGGTGGAAAAGCTTTTTGCTGAGTGTAGAGCGGCAAGACACGCAGAAGACGCAGATACGCAGCTCTCCGAAGCTAAGTGCCGGTCCCGGGCTCCTTTCGGCACAAACCGCTCTCAGGAGCTCCCTGCGCTCGCCACAATGCTCTGTGTGCGAAGAAGCCGCTTCTTCGCCTGCGGGAGAATCGGCGAGCGGCAGCTTCCCAAAGGCGAAGATGCAAGCTGCAGCACACAGGCACAGTGTGGGCAGCCTTCAGACTTAGAGAAAACAGTACTTTACCACTCTCCTGCCTTTTCCATGGTTATTCTATTGGAAAAGAACGAGTTTTGGACAACTACCTTTCATTCTTGCCAATCTCTTTGCAGACCCCCGTGCAAGCTTTAGAACAAGATTTTGGATGTTTTCTTTCCTGGCAGAGTTTCTCCTTGCAAGATATGGTGGAAAAGCTTTTGGCTGAGTGTAGAGCGGCAAGACACGCAGAAGACGCAGATACGCAGCTCTCCGAAGCTAAGTGCCGGTCCCGGGCTTCTTTCGGCACAAACCGCTCTCAGGAGCTCCCTGCGCTCGCCACAATGCTCTGTGTGCGAAGAAGCCGCTTCTTCGCCTCCGGGAGAATCGGCGAGCGGCAGCTTCCCAAAGGCGAAGATGCAAGCTGCAGCACACAGGCACAGTGTGGGCAGCCTTCAGACTTAGAGAAAACAGTACTTTACCACTCTCCTGCCTTTTCCATGGTTATTCTATTGGAAAAGAACGAGTTTTGGACAACTACCTTTCATTCTTGCCAAACTCTTTGCAGACCTCCGTGCAAGCTTTAGAACAAGATTTTGGATGTTTTCTTTCCTGGCAGAGTTTCTCCTTGCAAGATATGGTGGAAAAGCTTTTTGCTGAGTGTAGAGCGGCAAGACACGCAGAAGACGCAGATACGCAGCTCTCCGAAGCTAAGTGCCGGTCCCGGGCTTCTTTCGGCAGAAGCCGCTCTTAGGTGCAAACCGCGACCGGCCCAATGCTCTGTGTGCGAAGAAGCCGCTTCTTCACCTCCGGGAGAATCGGCGAGCAGCAGCTTCCCAAAGGCGAAGATGCAAGCCGCACCATGCAGGCCCAGTGTGGGCAGCCTTCAGACTTAGAGAAAACAGTACTTTACCACTCTCCTGCCTTTTCCATGGTTATTCTATTGGAAAAGAACGAGTTTTGGACAACTACCTTTCATTCTTGCCAAACTCTTTGCAGACCCGCGTGCAAGCTTTAGAACAAGATTTTGGATGTTTTCTTTCCTGGCAGAGTTTCTCCTTGCAAGATATGGTGGAAAAGCTTTTGGCTGAGTGTAGAGCGGCAAGACACGCAGAAGACGCAGATACGCAGCTCTCCGAAGCTAAGTGCCGGTCCCGGGCTTCTTTCGGCACAAACCGCTCTCAGGAGCTCCCTGCGCTCGCCACAATGCTCTGTGTGCGAAGAAGCCGCTTCTTCGCCTGCGGGGGACTCGGCTAAGAGCAGCTTCCGAAACGCAACAAACAAATATTAACAACACGGCGTTGTGTCCTGGGCGTCTTTCGGCACAAGCGCCCCACCGGAACGTACCGCCAGCGGCACAATGCATTGTTTGTGAAGAACTCCCTTCGCCTCCAGGGAACTGAAAGAAGAAGCCTAAGCTTAAAACGCCTTTGCCTCAATTGTGTACTGGTTTGGGCGCTCCTCTCTATTAATTTCGCCACTCCTGACAGCAGGTGTCGCTGTTGGTCAAGCTTTGAGTTTGCTTATTAAGTTGCGATGCTGGGTGGTCAAACAACTCAAGGTAAGATCAGCGATTTTAAATCAGGTTCTCACTGGTGTAGATACCATTAGTCATTGCACACTGCAAAATAATGCTGCTCTAGCTTTCTTGTTAGCACATGGGCAAGAGTGTGAGGATTTGGAAGGAATGTGTTTTTTGAACCTCTCTAACCATTCTGCAGTCATTCACTGGAAACTCAAACAAGGACAAGATAACATGAAGAAATTGATTGGGAATGAGAGGGTTACGCCTGAATGGTTTGAGAGATGGGAAACAACTCGATGGTTGAAAGATCTTGTAAAGGGAACTTTGTTGTTACTAGTAGTCATTATTATATTGCTTCTTGTTATTCCATGCATCATGAAACTGGTGAGCCTCTTGGAAGAAAATAGGGTGGGAAAGGGTTTAGCTGGTGCAAGACGAAGAAGGGGGAAATTGTAGCAATGTATCTGAACCTCTTAGACTAAAGGGTGCACCAGCCATCCAGCTGGAATATGTTCTTATCAGAATTTTCTCAGAGCCCTCTGGAATTCATCAAGGTTACTAAGACATAAGCCGTGCTAAAATAAGAAAGAGAAGCTGAGAAACCAAATTCCAAGACTACAAGAACTCGATAACGGGGGGCAGCAAAGCGCCTGGACTGTAACCAAACGTATCTTCTGAGAGGTGCACACAGAATGCGTGGACATAACAAAGGCACCAAGATAAAAATGCGGGCCTAGCGTGTGCAGAGATTTAGAATGTGTAAGTGCATCATGTCAACAATCAACGGCTTCTGCTTAATCCTCTTGCTCCGTTGTCCTGGAGTCCTGAATTTCCCACAAGGAAAGCCCTACTAAAAGGGCTCTGATTTTAATGATAGTTGCTGTCTAGACGATGAATAATGGGAAGAGTTCTTTCAAATCCTTCCCTCGCTGACATCTGTAAGTTTCATCTTTTCCTGATTGTACTGGTGGCTATACATTAGTTATGACTAGAAAGGAATGAGTTTTAGGGATATGTTGCAAGGAAATTGGTAGCTCTGCTTCCATTTCCATTGTCTAAGAAGAATTCTGATTAGTTTTGGACTTTTCATAGACCTCTGACTAGATTGCATTTGTCTTTGATTGAGCCCGTAAATTTTAGGCTACTAGGCTTGACCAATGGATAGAAAAGGGAAAGTCACACAGCTTAGGTGGTTCCCTTGTCAACAACTTCTCAATAGTAGGGCGATTTCTGTCCTCAAGTTTGTTACTTCAGCTAGCAGATTATGCTCACTCCAAAAGAAGGTGAGAAGTTTGCTACCCTAAATGGTCCGATAATTCTTCCTGCTTCTTTGTGACTCTTTTGTATGACTGGATTCTGTATTATTGGAGTTTGTTATAAAAAGTTGGATTAAATTGCGTGCGTCCGCTCTTGGGGGAAACAGTATTTAGCCAATAACATCTAGGCTTTTATCGACCTGAGATTGTCTGAACGGACGGGACGCTTTAAACACAGTAATTCCTGCTAGTTCCAATTCCATTTTTAGACTCGACAAACCGAATGGTAAACCTGCACCAGTAGGGAGGGACATTGGACTCTCTCCTTTTTAGAGAGAAACTAATGAAAAAGTTTCAGCAGAATCATAGCAGGCTGTAAAATAAGAAAAGCATCATGAAAAGAGGCCAATCCTATCCTCTTAGTATTGCTAGTTGTGATTGGACATGAATGAAACATGTCAACTCTGTGTTCCTGGGTATCACATCAGTAACAGCTACTTCAGCTGCTGTAGTTGTCTCCTAAAGCTAAGAACAGAATCCAAAGAATTGTGATTCCATGGTCACAATTCACCCTGTGATGGTGACAGGTGAAAAAGGAGTGGAAGGTGCGCGGGTAAATTAACTTGAATGGCTTATCTAAATCAGCAGCCACTGATTTCCTGAAAACTTCAACAGGTCAGTTGACCTGTTGGGATTCTTTTAATCCATGGTCATGTTTTTCTTGGGATTCTTGTAACCTTTCCCCATTCGTTCAGCCTTTGCCCTCAAGCCTTTGCTGACATTTCAAGTATCTCGACAAGCTGGAAATGTGTTGTCTTTCTTTATCATGTCATAATTCCCTTCAAAGGGTTGTTTGCCTCAAGTCTTATTTTTGCTGGTTTTCTGCTAGTTCATTGTCAGAGGGCAGCAGGTGCTTTGTAAGAGCAAGTACACAATCCTATAGCTTGCTTTTCTTTTGATTTGGCCTGTCTAGAAAACTGAAGGACTGAACATTTCCGACAGGATTTTCTCTCCCCATTATGTTTCACCAGAAGGGCAGATGCAAATCATCTACTTAAACTCTTGGCACGGAAAAAAGTAGTGGTTTGCTGCTGCATATAGGTAGAAGCTTACAAAAGGAAGGCCTTGGGCTGAGGCCCGATACTTTGGCTAAGCAGAAAAGGACTATGGGAAGGTGAGGCCGCTGAATCAGAGGTAGATCAACAAGTTCTAGAATCGTCACGTGTTCACAGCGTGGTGTAGGATGGTTGGTTGAATGAATTTTGTTATGGCTTAAAGCTATGGAACTGATAAAGGCCTGAGTGCTTCAAAAGCCTGGTTTTTGCAAAAAAGCAGCTCTCCTCTGCACCTGCCTGGGGACTCTGCATCACTAGGGACCCTCACTCCCAGTTTGCCAAGGAGATGATCAGTAGGAATGTTGCAGAGCTGCCGTGTCCATATGAACGGAATGGCAAAGAGTGAAGCGGTGGGTATTTTTGGGCTTTAATACAATGCTGCTGCATTGGTGCCAGTTTAGTCGGTTTTCCATCAGTGGCCTTTCTGTCTAGAAGTACACTGCCCAGTCTTTCTAGCATGTGATGCCATTTCCTTCCTGTTGTTTTAATACCTTCCTTCAGTTGAAAGGATGATACAATCTTTACATTTTGAAGATCCCTGTTAGGAAACACTATGCCAGAGGAGTCATTGCTCCCTTTTCTTCTGCCTCCTTTGTAATTTTCAGAGCCTCATTTCAAATTTCTGCTAATGTCGAGAAGAATACTGAGACTACTCAGCAGGGTTGACGCTCTCAGCTGCTTTCCTCTTTCATACTGCTTCATACTGTATGTGACTTAATGGCCTGGTTTTGTCATCCGCATTTTGCTGTGATCTGTGAACACAAAAAGAAGTCTTTGTTTTTTGCAAGAACTACCCCTAGGAGGATTTGTGTTCCTTTTGATTTCTACGGTGTTAGCCCTGTTGCAGAAAAAAAGGAGATTGTACCCTCTTCTTGTGCTCTCATTCCCTCCTCTCTGCTTTGCATGTCCTAGTTAATCTACTGCCATGACTCATTTGGCATCATCTCATAGTGCAAATTCTGCACAGTTTCATGGACTTACAAATGCCAGTTGCCGAGGAGCTTATATAACCATTCAAAGATTAAAGAATTGTAGGGCTGGGCAAGTCCAGCTGCTGAAACTGGAAGTGGTTAAGTCATGCCATATTAAAGAGACAGAGCAAATCAGTTGATCTAGGACTTTCAACTGGACACCTCTGAGAATAACAGCTTGACAGCAATGACACAGCCATCTTCCTAGCTGTATTCCAGAAAGAGAAAAGGGACACCTTCAATGGTTAAGATGTTTGGCATGAGAAAACAGCAAGAAATGTAGCACAAAATACTTGAGCCAGATAAAGTGCGTTTTTCTCGTGAGAATTTTGCAGTTGTTCTTTCTTGTCTGTGCCTTTACTTTTCACAGAAGACAGGGAGGGCGTTTAATTATTATTGTTCTTTTGTTTTCTATTCTTGGCCTCCCTCTTTCCACCTGCCATTAACAATTTTGCCTTGCTTTACTGGCTTCTCTTTCTTTACTTATAGAAGGTTACATGAGGTCCTCCAACCTTGTCATAAACATTCGCATACAGTGGAAAGGAGTAGAAGGTACATCTAAATGCACAAAACAGACCCAGAAAAAGAGAGGTTTTTTACAGTCTTCTGTGAGAACAAGATATCTTTGAACTGAGTAATGCTTTAACTTTTAGTCCACTCTTTACTATTATTACAAGTGTTTGGCCTTTAGTACATAGCCTTTGAAATCATCCAGCCCAATATTTTTGGCTAATTTTGTTTTATTTCTCTCGGGGACTTTGTTTCTTAAGGAATAGTCCAGAGCCAGAGCGTCCACGGTAGAGTTATGCTGCCATAATAAAAGCGTCGTAAATTCTGGTACAGTTTGTGCTGGTAATACGTCTAGGAAAGAAAGGTTTTACATCTTTTTTGACTTTCAAATGTAACCATTATTTGAAAAAGTTAAGAGTTGGGCTTTCCCCCCCTCCAAAATACTTCTCTCTGGAATGTTACTCAGGGATTACACATAAAAGCTCACCCTGTAAAATATGTTGCGGATAATCTGCAGTAAGCGCAGCTTAGCAGCTAGAGATGATTATGTGGGTTAAATGACATTCCTTCTGCGGTGATGGAAACTCTGTCTACGCAGACATACTCAACAAAAGTTACCATGGCTTAGCTCCTCTCCTAAACTTCATGTGCATTTTCAAACTTTCCAAGAAGGTGAATTCAAGCTCCTTCATTGCTCTCTGCTGGAGTCCCAAGAAAATATCAGTGTGCTTTTTGTCATTTACAGCTGTCATTGCTTAGCTCTTGAACATGAGACTCTCTCATGACTGATGAAAGTTGTCTAGTTAAGAGTGGGTCAAAGACACGCTCCTGCTCTAGAAGGAGATGAGAAGGTTTCTGCAGTCTTTGTCATCTCTACTGCTTGTGATTTCTATCCAAAACCAGTGGGAAGTTTTCTGAAGGCAGTCCAGAAGCTGGCAATATGGACAGCTTACAACCAAACACTTGCTGCACTGCTATCACGGTGATACCAGGAAGGACTTAAAAAATTTAGAAGGGCAAAGAAAGCAGTTGGAAGGAAAAGAACATTAACCATTATTCCATTCTTCTAATATGTCCTCCTTTAAGTCATCATTTTCATGCAGTTTAATGGCTTGCGTTGGTATCCCTCAAAAGGAATCTGAGACAGAGTAAGCTTTTTAATGCAGTAGATGTGACACGTGCAGGCCAAGTTGCCTTTGTTGACATCAAATGCCAATTATGCTTGAGCTACCCTTTGCTTAAGGTACTTCGCTTACACGAAGAATTTTACTCATCATTGAGCAAATTTTGCTGTCATGATTGAGTAAATTTTATTCATGATAGAGTGAATTTTACTGTCACTCCGAATTTTACTGTCATGATTGGCATTGAAACTTTTCAAGGAAAGCTCTGGATAGCAATGTTTGTGTAAAAATAGTAGTTTATCTCCTGTATTTGTGTGAAGCAGGTAAGCCTTTTGCTGTCACCAGTGTTGCTTACCCTTTCATGTCATATCCCTCTTCATATCCATATTCTGCTGAAGGCTTATTAATCTGCTTTAAAATTGGCACGTGGAATAAGACTACTTTTCCTTTTTGAAAGCTAATGTCATTTGACCTAGTGACAGTAAATAATTCATTAATTGTAAGTCCCCAGCTAGCATCTTTTATGCATATTCTAACCTTCTAAAGAAGTAACAAAAACACTCTCCAATACTTGACTTTCTTAAGCACACAAAATGCTTCCCTCCTTTGCAGTTGGCATCTGGAAAATGAACCACATCTCTGCAGTATTTTAACGTGCACCATATTTAGCCAAGTAATTCAAAAGAAATAAAAAGCAGCCCCTTCAATTTGGAAATATTTTTGAATTGTTTTTGAATATACAAAACATACCCTTACCGTACGCATTGCATGCAGATTTAATCGTCGTGAAAGCAAACCCTATGTTTCTGTTGGGATAGCATGGTTTTCCAGTTTCCACAATTGTTCTTGGCACAGTTTTCTACTTATGTGACTGTTAGGACACTCGTAGGTACTTCTAAGGTACTGTAGTAAGCGGAGAAGGAGGAGAGGTTGTGCCTTATTTCTGGCTTCCTTTGGTTTTCTTTTTGGTTTTCTTCCTCTTGCTCTTTTTCATGTCACCTTTCTAGATACTGTGATTTAGATTTGCAGTTTACTAAGCTGTGTTTTCTGTCTGGAATTCTTTGAAATTCCCAGAGGAACCCCACCGGTAAATATGCATCTTTTTATGATTTGCTAGCTACATAGAAAATCTTCCTGCTGCTCTAAAATGCTTTTATTTGATATGCATTTTTATCACCATTCTAATGAAAAGAAAAGTTCCTCTATTCACTGCTTTTGTACTGGATTCAGTTCAATGTGCGCTAACGGTGCAAAAAAGTCCTGCTGGAGAAGGGATCTGCATACAAATTGACCAAGACATGTGCTACAAGGGTCTTGAAAAGGTTCAAAGTTTCTCTACCTTTCTGGCAGTCTGTCTTCACAGCAGGACTTGATGAGGGATTTTGCTGGCGTTTCTTTGACAGAAAGCAATAACAAAGCAAGCAAAATGGAGCAGCAAAAGAAGAATGGAGCAGCAAAAGGTACATTATCCCCTCTGTTATTATCATTGTCGAAACAGATTTTTTCACACCATGTTACATCAAATACCTTAGTAGAGCTAAAGACTAGAAAAACGCAGCTCTGTTCTGGTTCATTAAAAGCAAAGCCATCTGTGGACAGAAGTGCCCAGCATGATGCTGGGAACTCCTAGCTGGTTTCAGTAAGCTGTCTGGAGAACGGCATTTTCGGTGGGCTTTACTAGCGTGTCTGTAAGGAGAGGGAGTTTATGTGCAGCTTTGAGCCCTGAGAGTGCCATAGGCAAAGAGACCCATCGTGTAGCTCTCTGACCAGCCACAGCACACTGAGGCATGATGGATTACTCCCAGAGTTCACGTGGTAGAAAGGTTTTCTGCCCCCGTGAAGGACGACACATCCATTTGCTTGACTAGAGCCATTCTGTATGTTACAATGGTAACTTGAATTCATCAAGTTTGTGCTATTTGTACAATGGCAGTGAGCTTGGATTCTTAAGCTTCTCGTGTTTGACCTGTTTCCTGTTTCAGTAAATAGCAAAACTTCCAAGGACTGCAGCGACAAGAAGATGAAGCTGCTAGTGTATTTCAAATCTTTGCCTAATAAAATGGTGATTTTTGCACATATTCGCAATGGAAATTTACGGTACCGAAACACCAGCTCTGCTCAGAGCAATTCTGAAATTGACTTGAGCTCTTTTCTGTGTTTCTTAGCAGGTGAACTGAGATACTTCTAGCTTCCAAGGCAAGGCGTTTGACAGCAGCTTGAAAAAGGCCCAGGCTGTTGGATGAAAAGGTGAAAAAACTGAGGGAAATGGGGGGAAATTTCACTTCTGGTTTATGTCATAGATTCAGCCAGATGATCAACAAGCATTAGTTTTATGAGGTACCAGCGTAGTCTTTCACTCTTGCAGATCCCCAAAAGCTTAACCATCCAGCAGCTTCTTCCTTGCAACAAGTGCCACAGCCAAAAGCCAGGCCTGGCCGTCACCTTCTCCTCGCAGCCTACAAACTCTGCCAAACGTACCGGTGATTCTCACTTTCCTTCTCAGCTACATGGACAAGCACATCCTCTCCATGTCTCCGAGTCCTTAGTGAAACCAAACAGCGGTTCACCTTCAAACAGCTCAGTGTGCCAGGACAGAAAGATTTCACTGGCCTGTGAAATCTTGCTTTTTCCTTGCAGCCTTTTATTTTCAGAGCATACACCGAGGCATTGCACTTTGCTTCTCAGCTGAGTGCATTGCCATATTGCTGGAGTCCCACACGTCCATCTCCTTCTCGCACTAACTGCTTCTGTTGAAACATGCTGATGTGATGTGCTTTCCTGCTCAGCTATTCACACAGTCACATTCTATGTCCTGCTTGCAGTCTGAATCTAAAAGGAGACGTTTCTGACTATGTCTCACAGACACAGATGTACCAGGATGAAAAGGTTGCTTGGACCTTGCCACTTACGTTCGAAAACATCCATTCACTCCACAATCAAGAGACACCTTTCTTTGCTTTACATCCTGCAAACTTCACACAGACACACACACACACACACACACACACACACACACACACACACACACGAGAGCTACGCACTTTCTTTCTTTCTTTCTTGGCTGCACACACTCACCTATTTCCCACCTTGACCTCTCTACCACTTCTCCTTCGGCCTTGCTGTGCATGGACATTTCCTGTTAAGATACCCATTGTGTTGCCTATCCCTCCCCCACATTGCCTTGCCTTTCCTACCCAATCTTGCATTTCTTGTCATTGCTGACAATTCCTTTCTTTTCCCTTGCCTTCCTGACCCATGCATGTCCTTCCCTTGCCCTTCATACCAAGCCAGTGCCTTGTATTGACTTGCTCACCTATCCTTCTTTTCCTTCCCATTTGTCCAGCTCCAATCTTTCATTTCCTTCTCCTTCTAGGACTCTTATTGCCTTGTCTCCCTCTCTTTTGTGTTGCCTGGCAAAGCCACCACTTGTCTGGCCTTGTCCTTGAACCCCTTCCTTGCCTTGCATTACCTTGCTCATCAGTCCCCCACCTGGAATTCACCACCTCTCTTTTTGTGGAATCTCTTCCACATGCATTGCCCTGCCTGCTTCTCCTAGGATTCTCCAGGCTTCCACTGGCTTTTTTTTCTCAAGGCCCCAGCGTTTCAGGAGCTTGTGAGAGGAAGCCTGGAGGAGGCCACGTGCAAGCACACCTATCTGTCCTGACAGCTTTCTTCTGACATCTATGCTTACATGTCTTGAATTTTGGACACAAAGTTCATCTTTCACCCTTGGGCTTCAGGGGCAGAATGACAGTTCTTTTGCATACAAAGGAAAGCAGGCAACTCAAGTGTCTTAGGTGCAGATTAAACATGACCCATGCAAGATCAAGGCTGGACAGAGCGGTCGGTCCGGGCCGCTTTTGTGTACCAGCAGTCTTTGAATGGACCTGCCACTTGCCTTGCTTTGGGCAACCAACCAGTTTCCTTGCCATGCCCTGCTAATTCTCCATTGCTTTGCATTCCCTTGCATACCCATGCCTCACATTTGACCTGCCTGCAGTTTTCCTACAGGGCTTGGCCTTGCCTAGCCCTTCCGGTTACCATCACCTCCTATGCCCAGCCTTGCCTCTAACTTCTGGGACTTGTCTCACCTACCACTCCATTTGCTTTCCCCTCACGGCTTCAGTCTTGCCAACCTGTCCCTTGACTTGCCTACAATTGCCTACACTTGCTTTGCATTGCCTTACCTGCATGAAAGGCAAGGCAAAGAGTGGTAGACAAGGCAAAGCAAAGCCAGGAAGTTATTTGAAGGGCTAGGCAAGGCAGACATAGGCAAGCAAGCAAAGCTAGGGTAGGGTAGGCTAGGAAAACTAGGCATGGTACTGGAGGCAAGGCAAAGCCAAGTGACTTGGAGTGCCTTTCCTTGCTTGGGAAGTAAAAGATACGGTGGCAATGTTGGTAGGGCTGATGATAAGGTATCGTGGGAAGGTATAGTACAGCAAGACATTTCTGTCCTGGTCCTTTCTGTGTAGGAGCCATTGTTGGACAGAGTCAGTACCGGACGTGGTATGCAACTTTTGCTCTGTAAGTTCCTGAAGGAGAACAGCAATGCTTTCTCATGGGAAGGAAAGAACTTAGCCCCAGTGTTGGAGGTGCAGATAAGAAGCTGTGTCGTGCAGCTTAAGGGCGGCAGCAACTTTCTATCCTGGCATATTTGGTTTGGAAGCACTGACTCAATTTGTACAATCATGGAGTCGGTATCCATCTTTGGAAGGCAGTCTCCTTCCTGAAAGAATCCATTTGGCCTGTGTTTTCCACTTTCTCAAGGCAGCCTTCTTGAAATTCTGCCAGCACACTTCTTTTGGACAAGGTAAAGAGCTGCGCTGGGTCTTGGTGTGCAGCCTAGCTAGTGCCCCGCACAGGTAATGCCCAATAGCAGTGGTCTGACACCTTTGTAGAGGATCAGGCCCTGGATGCTTTGGATTTTGGAGGAGGGGATGCCATTTCTTTTGAGATGGGCTTCTAGTTCCTCCTCCCTTTGGCAAAGTTTGGGTGGCCACTTTGGGTGGTCTCAGTGAATTGAAAGGCTTTTCCCAATAGGCAGTTCTCTGGGTTAGAGTTGTTGAACTGTCAGTGGGAATGCAGAGGCCAGGCCAGGCCTCTGCAGGACAGGTTTTTGTCCCTTGTAGCTTTAGGGACTGTGTGAGCAGTCCCTGGTGCCATCCCATTTGGATCCTGACTCTGAGAGATTGAAGGCTTACGGTGGTACCTAGAGCTGAGAAGGAAAGTGGCGATAGCAGGGTGCATGTTTATAGTTTGATGGGTGCAATTGAAATTGTAGGCAGCAAAGAGCTTTCTCCACCAACAGTTTTGCGAGCTCAGCCGACATTTTCAAGTTTGTTACCAGGCTCTGTGAGAGAGAAAAAGTTTGTTAGGGCAGAAGATCTGGTGTCGGCCTTTGAGTGTGGGGCAAAGAAGAGTATCCACTTGGAAGGGGAAGATCGGTGAAATCCTTTTGTCCTGACACAGTTGATTGGAGAGCAGGGACGTTTCTGACTTGGCTGGGTCCTGGGGGTGGTTGTGAGCTGGGCTCGGTGCGTGTCCTGGTTTTGTGAGTTGACAATGCTGTGGTGTGGTTATTTAGAAGAGCGCTGACAGTGCCCAGGAAAAAGACAAGCACTTTTCTAGCCCAGCCCCGTTCGTGTGGGAGCAGTGTAGGGACAAGAGCTCCGCTGTGGATCCTGGCTCTCGGGTACTGACAGAATGGGATCCTGCATGTAGCAGAGAAGGAAAAAGAATCATTTCATTGTTGGCTGCACAGTTTAGAAGCTTCAAAATAAAAGGCAATTGCAGCATGGCCTCTTCATTTTAGAAAGTTTTCTGGGCCATCAGCTGCTCAACATGTAACTTGCACCCACTGAACTGCATTCAGCTTCCTGGAGATATGCACTTTCCCTCAAGATCTAGGTACCATCTTGCACTCTAACACTTGAAGATCCCAAACCGCTTCAAAATGTCCAGCGGCTGCTCTCAAAGGAAAAGTCCTACAACAAAAAGGCAGTGCTGGCCATAACGCTCCCTTTGCAGTCTGTCAACCAAACGAAACATACTAGCGATTCTCACGGACTTTCTCAATGATATATATACGTGCATCAGCACATTCTCTCAAAGTGACAGAGACTATCGCTACAGCCAAGCGTTTTCAGCTGCACTTCTGACTGACAGATGTGCCAGGACAGAAGGCATTTGCCAACCTACCCTCTTTCCTGTGCAACCTGACATTGGCAGCGCAAATATTTTCACATTCTTTCATTGTGGACATGTCCAAAGCAGCTAAAGATCACACAGGTGGAAGTGTCAAGACAGAAGATGTTCTCAAAGTAACTCCTTTTTTTTCTAAACAGCTTTTAAACTGCACACAATGCTTTGTATCTTCTTTCCCACATAGACCTGCCCTCACTTTTTCACACTCACATCTTTGTTGCAAACATCCAGCAGCTGTTTGCGTAGAAAAAGGCTCTAGAAATAAAAGCGAGACTTGGGCTGCACCTTCTGCCTGCCCTGTGTAAGCCACATCAAACTCACCAGTGCGCTCTGTCCTTCCCTTTTCCGCTGCAACTACCATTGTGTTCTCTGGATCTCGGAACCTAAAGGTAGGCACATTTGTTTCCACAGAAGGGCCATAGGTAGCAGCACAAATAGCTCTCACTGAACTTTAATCTTTACCACTGCCACCATGAGTTTGGTTGGTAGGCCAGTAGGAGTCATGCTCCTTTTACAGCTGGTATGCGGCAGCCGCCAGCCCAGTGCTCTTCGACTCTTGTAACCAATCCTGCTTTTACTCTCCCGGAGGGGATTAGGCATCTGTTTCTCACACAGATCATTGTGGCAGCAGCCAACGGCTCTAGTGCACTGCTTCTGCCAAAAGACACTGGGGCCAGACATTTACCTTCTCAGCACTACGTAGCCCCGTACTCTGCATCTCTTGTCGTCCAGATCATACCGCAAAGCGTTTCACAGAGAAAAAATGTGCCAGGACAACAAGCTTGGCTGAAGTGTACCCCTGAAACTGGTGGAAGTTTGTATTTGCACCACATTCAAGGGGCAGTCCTCTTTCCTATACAACCTGCAAACTGCTGTCTGTTCGCAGTGCCCTCTGCCCGCTCCTTCTTACCTTGAAGTACCATGCCAAAGAGGGCTCTGTGCTGAGGTCTCAGAAGAAGAGGGAAGCATATGTGTTTGTAAAGTGGACTGTCTGTTAGTCACTTCCCTCTTCAAAGCAGCGTGTTCCATGCCAAGCAGACAACAAAGCAACAAAGGATGAGTGTGACTCTGCATTCAAATCCTGCAATGTTCCCAGAAGTGAATTTCTCTCTTCTATAGGACTGACTTGTATGAAGTGGCGTGGTTGTTTCCTTCCATTAGAAGGGAAACTCATCTAGCCAGGCTTCATCACCCCCTGTATCTTTTGGGGTAGTTCTTGGAAGAAAATAGAGAGCAACTTTTCCACTCCACATGATTCATGTTTCATTCTCTTCCTTCTGTACTTCAGGGAACAAGCTATCAATTCCCTACTCTTTCTATGAAAAGGCATGAAGCTATTAATTAAATTCCCATAGATATAATAAGGAATCAAAGTCTTTTATGCCTGCAAGCAGGCCCTTATGGTATGAAAAGTATGGATTGTCAGGGGTGGAAGAAGATCTGCATGAAAAAGGAGAAAGCCCAGAAGCATGCAGGGATTTTCAGGTATGAAAGGGAAAACGACATTAAATTGTCAAGGGAAAGAAATTGAAAGAGGGAGGAGGGAGAAGGGAGGAGGAGGAGGCAAATGCTGCCTTTGAGGCAGCTGACACAAGGACCGTCGGCCTCATGAGCAAACAAGAAAACCAAATGAAACTTCACAGCAATCTCATCCACAACTTAGTGGACAAATGTGCAAACCCATTTCTTCATTTATTATGTGTCTAATATATATAGAGATGTTCTTCATTCTGACCGAATTTTCAGGGAGCAAGCTAGTGTAAGGCACCTGGAACCAATGGTGTATTGGAAATGGCCAACATGCAGAACACGCTCCATCCTGAACGCTACCACAGCAGAATCACAGGATCATAGAATGGCCGGGGTAGACAAAGACCTTAAAGGCCATCTAGTTCTCTGACATGGGCGGGGACACCTTTTACTTGCTCAGGTTGCTCAGAGCCCCATCCAGCCTGGCCTTGAACACCAGGTTGGGGTGTCCATAACTTCTCCAGGCTGTCTGTGCCAGTGCTTCACCACCCTCACAGGGAAGAATTTCTTCCGAGTATCTAATTTCAACCTGCCCTCTTTCATTTTGAAGCCATTGCCCATTGTCCTGTCTCCAGAGTTCCTAATGAAGAGTCCCTCTCCTGCTTCCCTTCAGATATTGGAAGGTGTTGTGAGGTCTCCATGCAACCTTCTCTTCACCAGGCTAAACAGCCCTCATTCTCTCAGCCTGTGTGTCATGGCTTGACACTGGGACAATGCCAGTGCCCCCATGAGTATACTCTCTCCCTGGTTTCTGCTGTGAGATGTGACCAGGAATAAGCAAAGCAGGCTCCCACTTAGGGGAAAAAAAAAATTATTAACTAAACTACAAGGGAAAGGAAAAAAAAAAAAAAGAAACACACAAGGAAAATGAAAACTTCACAAATACATCTCCTCCTCCTCCTCCCCAAATTCCCAATACAATACATCCCCCAAATCATCGACTCTCGGTCCAGCACCACCCTTCAGAATACTCAATCCTCAGTTCATCAAGAGGACAAGGAGTCCTTCTTGTGCCAGTGGTGACCTATTCCTTTCATGTCCAGTGCTCTCACCACTGAACACAGACCAGAGCTGCTTCTAGGGTCGACTTTTAAGGATGCTTCATCCCACTGCAAAAAGGCACAGTCTCAATTTTGGGACATCTGTCCCCCCCATATTTTTCACCCCCTGGGGCCGAGGGGTACCCACACCGAACCCTCTTGGTCCTGAGGCATTGCCTCCCCCTAGAATGCAGTCCCTGTATCACAAGGAAACATGGCTCTGTCCATGGCTACACACAAAGAGTCCAGCATAAGCTACTCCATCATCTCTTCCACCTGCGTTCTTCTCTATTTCTCTCGTGGCCCATTTCCTCTTATCTCCTCTATATCTCTCTTCTCATTCAACTCCAGGAGGATTAGCATTTGTAAGGTTTCCATCATCCAAGAAAAGGGTTAAAAATCTGAGGCTCTGTCTGTCCAGAACTCCCATGGCTGCCCTGCCAGGCCCCTTCTTGCACTCCCCTCTTCTCCTTCTCGGCCGGCCAAGAACAGGCACCAGCTCTCTCTCTGTCTCTCCTGCGGTGGGGGGGGGGGGGGGGGGCTGCCCAATGCCTCTCAGCCACCCTTCCATCCTGCAGGGGCCTTCACCTCCCTTCTGGCCAGGGGCCCAGCCTACCTCACCGGGCTGGGTGGCTTCCCCTGCCCCGCCCAGCCCGCAGCCAGGCAGGGGAGATCTGAACCTTTCCCTGACCGGAACCCAAGAGAGCCTCCCAGGGGAGAGCCCTGCTTTTAACCCTGTGTTCTCAGAGGTGCATCCAATGTCCCAATGGCCACCTTAGGTGCCAATATTAAAATCTGAACATCCATTGGCCTAACCACAGCATCCCAGAAAACACATTTCCTGTCAAACCACCACACTGTGGGATATGCTCTTGTCCTGAATACTGAACTGCAGTATTGTCTGATGATTTTTTGAATCCTTTGAAGGCATTTTGAATTCTTTTTCAGCCTTAAATTAGACTAAATAGCTTTGATTTGTGGGTATTGAGCAACAGAAATCACTGCCCTGGCTTGCCTTTTTTACAGCTCCTTTCCGTGGGAGACTCGCTGCAAACGTCACAGCTGGTGAGACAGTGGGCACACCATCATTCTGAAAGAGCTTTGCACAGTAAACATAGAGGAGGATTAAATATTGAAATGCAGATGACAGGAGCTGCCCAATGGACTCTGCTGGTGGAAATCAAATACTAGTCTAGTATTTTGAATGCAAATAATTCCTCCCAATGAGGCCAGACAGGCTTGTTTGCCTTTGAATCTGAGCATGTGGACAGTAGTGGATGGTCTACAGGTTGAAAACAGTGTAGATACTTCTCCTTTTTTTCAATAGTGGCTCAGAAACTGAAAAGGCAGCTACAAAATGGTAAATACATCCCTACAGATTCAAAAATGGTTGTTCTTAATTTGCATCTCCACCATAACAACAAATTGTTAGAACTAAAATACAGATGGGAATTTTATAGCTTCTCAGAAATGAAGCAGGAATTGGCCAATGGGCCTTCTCAGAAATGAAGCAGGAATTGGCCAATGGGCCTTAGCAGTAGCTACAAGTTTTTCAGCATGAGGCATCTCAAAAGTGTTTTAACCGTACAGAACTTTTCTGTACTTTTGGCCTTTTATCTCAAGGATGAATCAAAAAAAAAAAAAAAGGAAAAAAAACCCAAGAAAAATAAAAAAAGAACAAACCCTACCAAATATATATATATATATATAACATGACTAAGATAATAAGCACAATCAGTAACATATATAGAAAAAGAACCCATGGTTTTTAACTTTCAACCTTGTCTTCTCAACACACTCTCGAAAATGGAATTGTTTCCCTATCTGCCTTGAAACATTTTGGAGCAAAAAACACTCTAAGGTCCTGATAGGTGTTTTGGTCAAAAATCCCTTCTTCTGGTTTTCTGTCCATAAGCAGAGTAATGGAGGGGAAAACTGGTAGCTGGCCAAAGGAGGTAGGAAGAGTGATCATCATCCACAACACTGGGGCTAAAGAAATTTCCACAGAAAATTACCTGCCTTATTACTTCTTCATGTGTTGGGTTGAAAGCTCAGAATCTGTTTCCATGTTTCCCATCCCTCGAATGTTCTATTTCACAGAATTCGAGCCCCTCAAACTTCAGTCCTGCCAGAACAGCCCGCCACGTGCTGTCATAGGGGATCTGCTGATGCCCACTGACTCTTACCAGTCTAGTGCTTGTCACTGTTGTAGATCAAGAACTACTGAATAGTTCTGATTAATGCTCTTAGAGTGGTTGAAAACAAGGAAAGAATGACTAGACATTTGTATGATCAAATCCCCTGATGGAATAAAAACATACCAGGACAACAAGCTTAATAAATGTATTCATTGTCATAAGAAGGGAGATGAAGGGTCCAAAAGATTACTTGCATACTTACTGTTCTAAATCCCTTGTTATCTGGTAAATTGCAAAGGATGCCCGGCTTTCACCAAAATGCAAATCAGATTAAAATGTGAAGCCTTACACTTTACTGGATAGAAAACTTCATCGTCCATTTTTAAATCTTAGAGATTGCGATGTTGTCCTGGTTTAGGGCAAATTTGGAGGAGAATTTCCAAATTAGGGCCCCTCCCCCCAACTGGTTCGGGAAGGATTCCTCAGAGAGAAGTGGAACGAACCTGTTCATTTAATAGGCACAGCACCCCCCAGCACGCAAAAGGAACAATTCTGGATGACAGCACTCTGAAAAAGATGACAAATTCAGAAAGTCTCTCTTGGGGGGGTGGTCACTTTGTTCTCAGTCCCTCCGGCGCTGGGCCAGCTGCTGCAGGCCACAAGGTGCAAACTCTCGGTGTTTCCCAGGTCCCAGTCCGGAGCAGGTTCAAAATGGTCAGGAAGACCTGAAGGAGAAACGGTCCAGGAAGAAATTTGGACAGTTTAGCTAAACTAGCTAATGAGCAAAAGCAAGCAGAAGCGAAGCAAGCAAGAGTGAGAGAGAGCAAAGCCAAAAGCAAAAGCAGAAAAAGCAAAAGCTGCAGTCTCTGTGTCCCGCCAGGTTGATAAGAAAACCAAAACAAAACATTCCCTCTTCAGAGCCAGTCTTAAAGGTACAGAACATAATATCCAACATTCACAGAACACATGAATGGGGATACAAGCATCATAACGTCACCCTAGGACAGATGTATTTCCTATTAATACCTTAATATTAATAAGGTTTAGAGCTGGAATTCAGAGGGAAATGAAAGCTATTTTGAATTCATTCTATTCAATCATCTTGTCTGGACTGTCTCTTCCTGCTTTTCACTTCTGAAACTCTGTATGAAAGGCATAGAGTTCTGGATTAATTCTTTTCAGTTTCCCCTGTTATTCTTAACAGTTTCCCCTGTTATTCTTCTTTAAAGGCAAACCTGGAAAAATCCACACTTTCTTTCCCAACCACTTCTAAAATTCCATTGAGAAGCAAAAAACCCCATCAAACAACTAAATCTCTGCTCCAATTTGTAGGAAAAATCCCCATGCCATTAACTGCTTTCCTAACATTTTCTTTCTCTTGTATTAATATGGCAACCTTTTCTTGCTTTTATAGATTAGAACCAAATTCTTAAAGCTATAAGGAAACACAGGTTTACTGTAGCTGATTCTGAGATACAGTAGTCCAGCAAGGAGTTCAGACCTCAAAAGAAGAGTCTGTACAACAAGATTCAGCACAACGTTGAGACATATTAGCTATTTTTCAAGAAAAGCCGCCAAAATGAAACTGCTTAGACTTCTATACTATCATGGGTCCCTGCTTCCAGAACCTGACCTAAGTTGCTGGAAACTAGCTGCAATATTACTGCAAACAATGCTGTGAATGTAGGACATTGTTATTCTTCTCTTCCATTGAAAACCACAAGTGGAGTTGTGTCATTTTCTTAAAAATTCTCTATTTCCTTCCAAACTGCTAAAATAATGATAAATCAAGTGTTCTGTTCATACAGTTTAAATCTAATAATGTTCAAAATGAAAAAAAAAAAAAATTCATTCAGATATGGTCTGCAATAATACAGCCGAGACAAGATGAACCAGTCTGGCCTACAAAATAAAGTGAAGCAGAATTTGGGAATTTGGAACACCTTACGATGTAATATTTAAAGAAAAAAAAGAAATAAAATGTAACCTACCCAAACTCAATCAGTGATGCACCGACAGAGAAAAAAGAACTAATTACTACTAATATTTCTTTCATTCTCAGACAAGAAGTTAAATGATCCTCTTGAATGCGTGGAAGATTGTTGCGAAAGACAGCAGCCTTCTTCTTTACAACATATTCTTCAGAACTCCAGGAGACAAATCATTAGAGCTATGAGGCTCTTTCTCTCTGTAAAACTTCCAGAGCATAGCCAAGATTATATTCCTTTAGAGATCCTCACCGCCCTGGGAGACTGGTGGATAGTCTACAGCTCCAGTACATCAGCCAGACGCTCTGCCTTATTTAGCATGGCTACTGCAGCAAGGACATCATCTCTACTGGCTTTCTATCCAAAATATATGCAAGGCACAACAAAGAATATACCCAAAACACTGAGCACAGCTTATGGCCTTCAAAACAAAAATCTCACCATGGCAATACTGGATCTTCTGATCCAAACCATCAGGAAACATTTCTTTAGAGGCGAAAAAAGCTCCTGTTGATTGTACAAAAAATAGTGATGTAAACCAGAGTTGCATGACCCAATATTTCTATTGAACTGGAACTATTTTGATCAATATTATGGATCCATTTCTTTTCAGGGCATTTGGTAAAAAATGTAAAGTATAGTTTAAAAGGAATTATTGGATGCGTACTAAGTACTAGGGATTAGTTAAGGTGTTGGTTTTGCATGGCTTGGTTTTTGGTGGGGAGGGAAGAAGCCAGCCACAGAAGTGAATCTTTTGTGAAAAGCTCCTAGAAGCTTCCTCCATGCCTGGCAGAGTGAATCCCTGCTTGGCACTAAGAACAGACATGCTGCTAAGCCAATTAGACAAGCAGTAATATATTTAAGAAGGAAATCAAAACTGCAGCCAGTTAACTTTTAAGTTTGCTAATTTTTTGGTTGGCACCTCTTCTGGTTTGAAAGCAAAAGCAGCAAGAGATGCTGTCGCTGTTGCAGTGTGTGTTTTTGATTGCAATGCAGTTTGAGTAGTCAGTTTTAGAATACTTCCGGTTTTGTGCTGTTGTAGCATATTTTATTATTAATGGATTGTTCCTTTCCCCCCGTGGTGTTAGTTTTTGCCCTAGTTGTCCATCTCCCCAAAGACCTGCCCTTTTGTTCCCTTTTCCTCCTCCCACTGAATGTCAATCCCTCCCCAAGCCTGCCCCTTTCTCTAGAAACTTCCCTATCAATTTTATAGTCTTCAAAACCCCATTGGTTTGTTTAAGTTATTCTCCTCCCCTGTAGTCCCCTATTGGTTTAAACATTGTATTCCCCGCCTTGTGGTCCACCCCCAGTTGCTCCCAGTGTGTTAAAGATTGTATCCTCCTCTGGGACCTCTCCCCATTTCTAAGTTGATGTATGCATTTGAGTCAGTGTCTTTCTGTCCCTGGCCCTCCAGGGAAGAAACTCCTTTGGAAAACATACAGAAGACCTCTCCCTGTTCCTTGTCCCTGCCCTCGGTGCAGTCCTATCCCCAATGCAGTCCACCTGTGCCATAGAGCAGCTGTGCCCTACAGCTGCACCCTGGATTCGACAGCTTTCTGGGGGCAGCCCACTCTGGCTGTTGGTGTCAGGAGCTAGTCGGTCTGAAGAAATCCAGCATGGCAGCAAGACTCCAAGTCAGAAATACAATTTATTAGGAAAAGGGGAAAAACCAAATACATGCAATAATACAAAAGAAAAACCACGGACAGAATACGACCTGTCACCCTGCTAGTTAGGGTGGTGGCAGCAGTCCGGATGAAATGGTCTTGTTGAAGTGGTGATCCTGTAGAAACCATCTGGTAGCTCTTGTCCTCTGAAGACCAGTGGGTGAGGGTGGCCGTTCTTCTAGGAAGCCAGTGGAAAGACTGCTTGTGGTGTCCCAAAACTCAGATTCTATCCAGCTGGGGATGCTTAGCTCCTGCCCCCTGGGCAGAGCATCTTGCAATGGGCTCAAATTGTTCTGAGTCATGCAGTGGTTCCTTGATTACCCTTTAAACAGAAATGGCTCCTGGAGGGAGTCATCTCTGAGTCATGTGGCAAGACATGGATGGCCCCGTTAAGAGATAAGGAGATAAGGAAAAAACGATGCCCCTCCCGGTTTCAGCAGCTCTTGAGGTTGGGAGCAGAATACATTTTTATATTGTAGCCTAGGACAATACAGGATGAATGCTTTTGCATTTGCAGGAGGTTTGTGTGGATTTGAAAAGCATCCTTATAGCAGAGGCACAAAAGTATTCTCATACCCTTTTAAATCATCTTCAAACCAAGCAATTCTCACAAGAAGGTAACGCATGAATGACTTGCAAGTGAGTTGAAGAAACACGGCAAAGATAAGTAGTGTTCAACTGCAGAGAATCGTTTAGGGACACCATACCTTTATATACCTTTATATTTTAAATCAGGAAGCATGGATGGACCGTTTTTTTCCCCTTAGTTGACTACAGAACCAGCGGTCCCTTGCGGGAGGGTGTTTGGATTCAAGATGACACTGGCAGCTAAGAGCATGGCTACATAGAAGGTGCTACTTTTAGACCAGAACATTCAACTACTTAAAGGCAGATAGGAGAATAGCTGACTAGTGACAGCTCTGAGCAGAAGAGCCTGTGGCTTATCCTGTGGGAACAATAGTAAGACATTTCAATTGAAAAACCCCATTCATTTCCAAGGACCAAACATCAGTAAAAATAAAAGGTCAAGTAAAGACACCCTAGTGCTCTTCTTATCAGAAGCATGTTCCTCCATATGAGAGCATTTAGGAAAGGACAGTCCATTCATAAAGAAAGGTGTGCCAGTTAGAAAACCTGTAGAACAATACAAGACAAACTCACACAATATACATCCTCAAATGCAAAATGAAGAAATAATCATTTCAAGCTTCCGTGGAATTAATTGCATTTTATTTGTTCTTTTCATTTCAGCTGCTATCAAGTTATTTTTTAAGACTGAATTTTATGAATTCAGCAAAGCTCTCTTTTTGAATGTCTGCATACCCCTATAAAACACTGAGGTGACAAAGAGAACGGCAGTGGAAGGAAACCTGGTCCACCTCCCCCTCCTTGAAGCTTTAGGCCAGCGAGTGATTAGAATTTAGTCACTTCATTTGCTTTACCAAGAGAGAATGTTTTCTAGCCTTTATCTTTCCTTTTGGAGCTGATTCACTTTGTAGTCATAAATTCTTGACTCAGTTGGTGAGAAACAATGGCATTACAGCCGTGGATGTTAAAGTGCACTGGTGGGAAATGAAGTTTTCATCTTCAGGTCCTTGCTTCAGTAAATCTTCCAAATTCATCAGAAAGAAAGTTCCCAGACCAGTAATCCCCACTCAGATGACCTAATTCAAATAGTCTGTAGGCATAAGAGGCATCAAGCAGGTGCTGTCATCTGTTAGGGGAATACCCAGCCAGTACATGATTGTCTAGTTAGGCGGCAACAATTTTGGAAATAATTTAGTTTTTTTGTATTGCAAGTGAATGGTCAATACATTTTATTAGTGGATACGGGTAAAAGAATGTCTTCTGCATCCTTTCAGAGGGGAAGCTTCCCTAGATCTAAAGCTGCTCAGCTCCACGATAGGATGCTTTGTCTGAAAAGGGAACTCAAGTCTTTGTCCTTTTGGATTGCTTCCATAGTTTTTCACTCACTCTTCAGGTACCTGTTAATACGTTCTCTTATCCCTTGCAAACTTTTATGGGCATAGTCACTGAATTGGTACGTATTCCATGAAGTCCACAGGCCCTGTTGAGATGCAGCCACAGGTCTCAAGGGTGTTAGCAGATGTTATTCTGAGGCCACTCCTAATGATGTTTGATGGATCATAGTGACTGAGGAAAGTGCCCAAAGACTGGATGAAAGCAAATGTCACCCATCTTGGAAAAAGGCAACTAGGAGGACTTGGAAAAGTACAAGCCAGCCAGCCAGCGTCATTTTTATCCCCAGGAAGTTGATGGAGCAGCTATTGCTGGAAAGCATTGCCAGGCACATGAAGGAGGACAAAATAACATAGTCAGCATGGATTTACCAGGGGAACTTCATGCTGAACAACTTTTTAAACTCCTCTGATGAATCAACTTGCCCGGTAGATGAAGGGAATATTGTCTGCCTGGGCTTCAGGAAGGTTTTTGACATTTCTCTAGGTGGCAGCACACATACATCCCAGAAGGAATAGTGCAAAGAGGAGGGAACCAGTGTCTTTTCAAGGATGCTCAGTGAAAAGACAAGAGGCAGTAGGCACACACTGAAATACAGGAGATTGCCTCTGCACATCAGCAAATGATTTTTTACTGTGAGGGCGACTGAACCACGGCACAGACTGCCCAGAAAGATTGTGGAGCCTGGATCTTTGAAGACATGAAAAGTACACCCAGATATAATCCTGGGCAAGAGGCTCTAGGTAGCCTGGTTTAAGCAGGGGGGTTGGACCTGGTGAGCCCCACTGACGCCTTCCACTCTCGTTCATTCTGTGCTAGTGAATTCTCTTAGAGATGCATTTCAAGCACTGGCATGACAAAGATCTGTGCAGAGAGAGATCCAAATGGACATGGGATCTAAGTTCCTTAAGTAGTGCTCAAGAAGAATGCAAAACTCTGGGATAAGTGTCTCTTCCATAACTTAATCCCTTTCATGGGAAAATTCCCCAGCTATAGAAAGATCTTCTGATAGGCATGCTTAAGACTGACACTGGCTGAGCAAATTTCTCCCTATGTGTGTTTAAGACCAGTTAGGATCTTCACCAATAGTGTTGTCAACATAGTCACAGAATGTATATTGTTAAGAAGGGACAACTTACATCAGAATGGCAAATATTGGTCCACAAAATGTATTAATGTATGGGAACTATCTACTTGGGTTGAAAATAAAAAGAAAGAGTTAGTCTTTATTTATCAATTTCATCCCAATATTGATAAGGTAAGAAAAAGACCTTAGTCCTTAACCTTCTTAACTCAAACAAAGATTTTTAAAAATTCCTTGTAAAAAATGTATCCTAATTATCAGACTATGAAACAATTTTAGTTGGGAAAAAAGTTCCAAAATTGTGTAGATAGTGGTAAAGAAGCCAAGAAAATAGGTAAGAAACAAAAAGAGAGCAAAAGAGTCAGCTTCAGTCTGCAAGCTCGTTCTAGAAGTAATCTGCTAGAAAAAGGAACCCCCAGTTGAATTTCCAATGTATTCATGCACTTGATTCAGTAACTAGTCAATGTAAAAACCAATCCTTTTGTACGACTTCTCCCAGCAACAAAAACTCCAGCAGCTTGACACCACCATCATGCCTGTCCCAGATGTACTTTAAAAGAAATTATTCTTTCTTGAAACTCTGTTTGCATAAAAGTTGCAAGACATTGGAGGGATTCTCCACATTCTCATTTCTCCGTGTGGCTTGAAAGTATATTTGATAAAATATGCAACAAAGCATATGATTTATAAGGTAGGGTAAAATGGATGATTTGGGAATTGATCTCTTGTTGATATTAAACTTCATATCCACTCTCTGTGAAGTTTCTAAAACAAATGATGGAGCTGAGGCATGAATCTGCCACAACAAGTGTTGAGCAAACATACACACTCCCCTTCACATGCCCCCCTTCCACACACACCTAGGCCCACGCAGAGGTCAGCATAGCAGAT
Organism: Molothrus aeneus; assembly: GCF_037042795.1. NCBI lineage: Eukaryota > Metazoa > Chordata > Aves > Passeriformes > Icteridae > Molothrus > Molothrus aeneus. The sequence goes on from NW_027098999.1 coordinate 89,898, forward strand.
GATGAACACCTTGGAAAAGACCGAAATGCTAAATACCTCTCTTTGTGGGCAAAATAGCTGGTGCAACAATTCAAATATCTGGTGTAAAAATTCTGTTTAATATCTACTTCCTATTTAAAACACAGCTTTTCATTTAATTATATGTAGGGAATATTTTCATATTATTTGTTTCTTTACGATTACTTCATTCTCATGTGTTGTATGTCTAGGAATATTTTCTTCTAAAGATAGAAAAAAATAGATAATATCTTTTCAGAAGAAAACATTGGTTTATACAATTTTAAACCATCATGATATGGAAGAATTCTTTTGTCCCTCACTAAGGTGGAAGAACTATTTGGATCACAGATCATTTACAATGAAATACTTTACCTTTTTAAGATGCTTTCAGTCAATTTTATATCCTCATTGCTTATTCATTGTAAACAGTAATTTTTCAGTGAAGGGAAAGTGTGTGGTATATCTGCATTATGTTCAAACCCAATTCCTACTAAAGGCCAGGCTGAACCCCAGTAAATAATGTCCTGAATGATATTTTGCCGCCTTCTTTGGCACTTCATGAAATCCTAACATGAGGAAGTGTGGAAATACAGAGATTTTGTCCCATGTAGAAACCCATCCCATGTATTTTATGCTGTAATTCTTCTCTCTTTTAAAATTTGCTATCTTCTGCATAGTTTTCATTAACCTGTTACAGTAGTGAAAATCACAGATCAAGGTAATTTTGTAACACTTTGATTTTACCCCAAGAGCTGAGGGAAAACTTGCTCCTATACTTCAATCTGAGTTTCTTCTAGATTCAAACTTTGTTTCTCTACCATCAAGAGTCTCCTGTGTTGCTGCTCAAAGCCCCATCCAACCTGACCTTGAATACTTTCAGGGATGGGACACCCACTACTTCTCTGGGCAACCTGTTCCAGTGTTCCATCACCCCCACAGTAAAAAATGTCTTCCTTTCATCTAATATGTGTCAGAAGTATTAAATCTAGGCATATAAACTTTGAGGAAAGGTTTGAAATTCTTTTGATTTGAATCACATTTTATATGAATACTGACTTACAGGTGATTAAAATATGTTGATGGGCATTTGAGCTGACACTTTTTGAAAAGGTGCATGGAATTTAAAATTAAAACCAGCACCATTAAAAGCTTTGTGCCGTTTTCTTTTTCCTCTGGTATTCAAAATTGCATATATCAAATATCTGTGCTTCATACAAAGCTCTTAGACACTCTCAGAAAAAAGCTTTTCTTTCAGACTAAGTTGCAGTTTACGTAGAACACTAGTACTAGTGAAGGTTTTTCTGGGCATAGGGGGAACACCTTCTCATTGGATTTGTGTGCAGAATGCATTTTATCCAAACTGGAAAATTGATCCCAGCTGTGTTCTAGTCATCATTCTTACTGCATCAGGCCTGAAGATTCTGTGAAAAGTAGCCTGTGGACCTTGAACATAGCTCATGTGAAACAGATGAGAGGCGATGGAGAAGTTGAGGGAGAGAATAAAGAGCATATGGCCCAGTACAGACTAACAATTGTTTGGCACCCTTTAAAGGCTGTGTTTGACAAGCAGGGCTGAAGCAGGTCTGCAAAATATCCGGGAGATCAAAATCCATTGAAGCAAATTGCCCTGGCCAGTCACCTTGCTGCCGATAATTCCCTCTCCATACCAGCTGATCAGGCCTAACAATGCTGCTGCAGAAGTATTGTGAAAAAGGTAGGCATATTTTCACAGATGCAGGGGAAAATCCCCTTGGATGATGGTTCCAAGGGATTACTTGATGGAGCAAGTTATGTACCCTTATCTACCGTGCAATATCTAAGTTGGTGAGTTCACTATCTGTCAGCATCACTTTAGAAAATAAATGTTTGATGCACAAAAAAATATTTCATATGTCCTGTCTACCTGCTTCATTTCAACCAATGAATAGGCTACGTTCCATCAGCAAAGGGTTTATGATCCTATGTTTCTTTAAACTGTGGTAATTCTTTATTTTTTTCTAAATCAGACACTGTCTATTCATAAGATTCAGATGTCCATGGCAGGAGTGTAATTAAATTCACATGTTAAAAAATAACCTTCTTCTTGTTATCTTTTTATTAAATTACTGACATGTAACATCAGTCTGAGAGCTGAAGAAAACCCCTTCATTTGCTGTTTGCCAAGTATCATCTATGTGATACAAATTCTGCTTGAGAAATCACACCCGTGCATTGCCATGTATCACTACTAGTAATTCTTTCACAACTTTTTCTTCATCATTAGGTCTTTTGGTGAAGTGAATGATTAGAACATAAGCAAGGGCATTTGTTCAAGATGCTCCAGAAAGAGCTGTGGTCTGTTCTCTTCTTTGCTGCCTGTGTTAGCACTGAGCTGCAAAAAATGAAAGATTACTAGGAAAAGTGTTACTTTCAGTCTAAACTTGTAAATGATGTTTGGAATACCCTGTTAAATGACAAGGTGCTCTTTTAAAATATGGCATCTTAAGGGAAAATGTCAGCTTTAAAAAGGTTTTGAGACAGTTGCTTCTGGAAAAAAAAAAAAAAAAACCAACAAAAGAATTGGAGGCATCTAAGGTCTTTAGGCATACTATTTTGAAGATTGATTCAAACCACAGTTTCTTCATATAGGAAGAGCAGAGGACCATAGATGCAACCCATTTGAAAATGGATTTCTATATGTTTCTGGTTGGGATTACCAGACATCATTTCTTGTGAAGTCGAGGGACTGCAGTTAGCACTCCAATAATTTCCTTCCCTGAAATTCAACTGCATTTGCTCCTTTTTCCAGAGTCCCCATTTATTAGTGAAGGTATGCTCTATCTATGCATTAGAATATTCCATTAGAGTGTGTGACTCATACTTGCTAGTTAAAATTAGCTGGAACGGAATGGATAGTTACAGTTGCTTGTATACAATAGTCTTATTTTGGCAAGTTTTCTTTAGACAATGTTGAAGCAGCACTAGCAAATAGGAAGTACAGCTTGCAGCAGGGAAGGACACTCTTCTGCTTTCTCAAGTTTCCTGTAGTTAAATAGACGCCAAAAGGCTTTTCCTAGTACTACTACTGTCTTGTAGGAATACTTGATCTAATCCTATCTTTGATCAAATTACGAATGGGTTACTTTTCTACAAGGCAGAACATTTTTCTTTTAATAATATGTATTTTGTAAGGTGGAAACATGAACTTGTGCACCAGTCACGTGGAATGTACTCCTTATTAAGTTTCACAACCTTCTTTAGAAAATATTGACTGTGTGTAACTTCAAAAGAAGAATTCTGGGCATCTTCATTCTATTGATGTAATTGTTTTTCTGCCATGCTGGTATTGTTTTCTATCATTTTTACCAACAGAAATATTTTTCCCTGACACCTATGGAAAAGACCTATGTTTACTCAACAGTGCGGCATCAGTACATTGTTTAGAATGATTTCAACATGGTCCCAAACATATCGGACAGCTAGACAGCAGAGGTTAGCAACAGGGAATGGGAATAACTTCTGAACCGTTTCAGTAGATTTCCCAGGAAGGGAAAATTGCTTTCTGCCACTGCAAATTTTCCCAGAGATTTTGTCTGGTTAAGAGTTGCATCAAAAGAGTATTTTTGCACAAACCTTGGGGCAAGCTCTGTCTCCGATTTACTAGTGAATGCAAAGAGGGTGAAAGTGCTGCTTCAAAGCCCTCTGTGTGCTTTCTGTACCAAGAGGGGGGGTGACCCCAGAAATAAGTTTTGATCTCTCTTCAGAACACAAGGCATGTCATCACCTCATTCATCTTCTTCTGGGACTCATAGCATCTTAAGACTAAGAAGCTCTCTTGCTTGCTGAAGTGCGTTCAGCAAAAAAACCTTGTCTCATCAGCAAATTTGAACACAACTACAGTCGAGTCAATTCCAATGCTGGCAGGGCAATACTCTACCCCACTAGTAACACGCCACTATTAGAAGACTGTGTAAAACTATTTTTGTACAAAGTAATCGGAGGGAAAAATAGAATTGGGAAGAACTGCACATTGTTCTGGAAAAAAGTCTCCTGCCTCAGTCTTACAGACATCATTTGCTGGTATCATTTTTAATAGTTGGGGCTTTTTAAATTTTGTAGAAGAAAAAATATTACTGCACCTTTATGTTTCCTTAATAGAAGTACAGCCATTTCTTAATAGATTAGAAGTAAGCCATTTGAATATGTACAAATGGTCTTTTCAAATACATATGCTATAGCACACTGTGAAAGTAATCTAAAGGTTTAAAAAGATTTTGGAAGAAAGTAAGTCTAAGGTGATAGAAGAAGAAGAAGAAGAAAACAGCAGTTTTCTTCTGGTGAAAAAAAAACAAACGGAGGACCTTGTACAGTGGAGATGTATTATTTGACTTCCTGAAAAACTGAGTAGGTTTGCTATTGCCAATGGTTTTCATTAGGAAGGAAGAGATTCCTTTGGCAAAAAAACCCCTTCAAATTGACTTGACAAAAATGTTATGACACTTAACTTCACCAATCCTGAAGAAAAATTCTCATCACTTGATCTGGAAATCATGATGGTAATGGAGACAAGGATGTCTAAGCCATGCCATCAGGAACATAAAAAAGCATTAGAATGCAGGTAAGACTGAGCTCCTGAACTAGTGTGAAGAGAATGCAACAAAGACATTTTCCTTTAAGAGTCTTCAGGATGGAAGGCAGAGCAAATTTTTTCACGGGAAGTATTTCTGAATAGAATGAATCTTCAAAATAACATTGTTTTCCAAAACCTGTTTACAGTATCTCTTACCATGATACACAGTTCCTATGAATAGAAAAAGCAAAGCACTTTTTTCCAAACTGTTGTGCACTCTTAAGCAATCTACAATAAAAATAGTATTTTTTCATGCTGGGAATGATGTTAATTACAAAAAAGCCTTGTAGCACACTTGGCACTGTAGTCTCTTGATTAGCATAGCTTTTTATTCATCAAACACGTTTCACATTGACTATTTTTCTCTTTTAAATAACGGCGTCTTTGTACTTATGCAGCATCCATGAAGAATTTCTTGGGTGTTATTTTGTACCTGATCCTAAATGGCAGGTTCTGCATTCTGCCATCTGTCTAGCTTTGCCATTTGATGCAGCTTCTGAGAGGTATTTTCAGAATCGAGGACTACTTGCAAGAATGATGCTAAATCCATGCATTTTACTCCTTGGTTAATGCAAAACTATTTTTCCTTTACAGTTCAATGAGAACAGGAAAATAATGATGGTGAGTTCAATCCTTAGAGTAATACAAAGAGGACTATTATCATCATTAGAAACCAAGCAAGGTGTATTTATTGCACATGCAGTATACTCACTAATGCAAATTACCCTGTAAATTCAAAAGGAATCTGTATCATAGGAGTGGATGGAATGTTTCTATTGATATTTTGCTTAAAGCAGAAAATTAATTCTTTTGACAGCCAACTCATGATTGCAAGCTCACTTTCAACTACAGCTTTCAAACAGATGAAACGTGTCTGTTTCTAAAACGATACAGTACAGTACACAATAGCAAGTCAGGTCATAGACATTCAAAAGAAAAAAACAGATCAAAGGACACATTCATTCCCATCTACAAGCCCTCAAGAGTGTACAGGTCAAATGTCCCCAGAAAACTAGGCTGGTGGCGCAAATTCTCTATGTTGGCACCAGCAGAAGCAGCTGCTATCTTTATAGGATGCAATCTTGCTTACATCACCCTTCAGAGCAATCTTCTGTACCCCTGCCCAATACACCTTCTGCTCTATTCCTTGGACTTCACATTTGCATTTCTACAGAGTCCTGTCCTGCAAACTGACTCAAAGTTCAGGTAATAGATTTCCAAGATTTAGAAATGTTGTGTGAGGTTTATTTATTTCATATTTCCTTCCATCTAAGCAAACTGTAACTTTCGGAAGTGAAATATTTCGAGTATGTCACGTGTATTTTAACATTAGCTCTGCTTCACATTCAAACTTCTCACAGACCCCTGTGATGCCTTGCTGCAAAAATATATAGCTGCCAAGGGTGGTTGTGGGAAGTTAGAATTGCCAGAAAACCATACAAACAATCTAACAATAGAGCCTTGGATTTCTGAATATAATTGCACCATGTAAAGTCAAAATATAATATTTAAATGACTTTATATAATGATGAGTGTGGGCTAGAGAGAATCCAGATAGAATTTTATTTTTTTAAACAGTTCCGGGAAAAACATGGCCTTGACTTGGAAGTATAGCACGAAATATTTTTATACAGCATGAGTTCTCATTACCTAATCATATGATTTGTAGACCTGAATTGGAAACCAGGAAATAAACAAAGAAAAATATTCAAGCTATAAAAGATGGGAGTTTAAAATTTTCTTTGTATTTCTGATTAAAGCTATTAGGTAGCTAAATGGTCACCCCTGATTTTAAAAAGCATCTGGACATTAAAAATAGGTAAATTTCTGCGGGACTTGGATGTCAGCTATTCCTGAAAAGCTTTATTTCACCGCTTTCCAACCCTGAATCAATCCACTTAAACGCAGCTGTATTTCAGATGCTCAGTGGAACTGTCCATGTAATGCATATAGTTGACAAATAGTCTGCAGAAAAAGCTAGATCCATTTGAAGATCTTTTTCTGTAAATGGTATTCACGTTATTTGTACAAACACACAGATGGGATTTCTGCTGTCTTCTTCAGGCCACTTCCTCCAGAGAGCTCTCCATCAAATCTCTCTAGTTCTACTCTTCTGGTGATCCAAAGTCAGCACTGGGATGGTCCAAGTGCATGAATTACTGTCTGCTAGAGGTGCACCCCGAGGGCTTCTGTGTGCAGCATCACGTGAGCCCTACTAATGTCACCCTGTTGGTATAAACTGAGCTAGCTGGACCTTAAGGGACAAGATTGTGCACTGATATTGTAATAGAAATTAGGTACTAAGAAGGAGGCTGGAAGATTTAAATATTTCTGCCTCCAGCTTAAGCAACACTAAATCTTGGTCTTTATCTGAAAAACTAGGTGAATTAGCCTATTTGGCATTCCTATACCAAAAATGTCAGTAATACAACAAGAACCGTCAAAAGAGTAACAATTCCAATCATTACTTTGTAAAAATAATTCATTGGAAGAAGTCGGGAAGAAGGATGAAACATGCCAATATCCTACCCTGAGAATCATTCTGTTGATTTGCACAGGTTTCTTATTATATACCCATCTAATGCATTGGACATGCATGCTTGTGATGACACAAATACTTGCAAAGCTTACCAGATAAACCATGTTCTCTTCAGACAGCAAAACATTGCTTGATGGTTGTGTTTGCTAATTACATTTAGACTCAATGTTCTTAAAGGTCTTTTCCAACCAAAGTGATTCCATCATTCTCTAAATCGCAGATCCTGCTTGTCTTGGTTTAGGGCAAATTTGGCAGCAATCCTCAAGAAGGGGTGATTTATTAAAAATATTGATCTAGTACTGATATCCAACTGTGACGGACCAAGGCTCTCTAACAGTTCAAAATTAGAAAGTGTATGTTTATTGCAACGCTGGGCAGCGTGCGGGATAGCTCCCAAATACACACTGTGATTTAGAGGTGATAACAGAGTCTTTTTATCTATACAAGTATTGAATACCCAAAAGACAAATACATATTCATAATTTAGGTACATCCCATCATTCCTCACTTCGTATGGTAATTAGTTCAAAAGCTATTAAGCACACGTAGTTTGTTCCTCAAAATGAATCGGTGGTCCCTTTCATGGGGAGGGGTTCCAAAATGAGGAAATAAATGAAGTCTTCCTGGTTCTGAACTTTCTACATTTTCAATGCAAATATGACAAATGAACCCATTGGTAGAACTCCCATTCCCCATCTTCAATTGGTTTCAGAACAGAGGTGGCCTACAATTGTCTTATGTTCCTAAAAGCTATTTATGAGTTTCTATATTCTTCATGATAAACCCAGCTAAGCAAACATGATGTTGACAAGCAATCAATTATTAGTTAACTACTAACTCTTAACTTCAACAAGGCCTACCTATTTATTTTGATAAACTCTAATAAGGCTTATCTCTAACTAAAACCTCAGCTCCTCTAAAATCCCTAAATTTCTTTAAAGTTTATGTCTCAGGGGGCCCCCCCCAGAAAGCCCACCTACACGGCCCCTCCCCTCAACTGGTCTGGAAACATTTCCTCTGAGAGAAGTGGAAAAAATCTGTTTATTTACCAGGGAAAGCACCCCCCAGCACAAAAAATGAACAATACCAGATAACAAAACTCAATCGCCGCTCTGAAGAGACAACAAATTCAGAAAGTCTCTCCTGTGGATGCTTGCTCTGTTATCAATCCCTCCGGCACTAGGAAAGGCTGCTGCCCAGAGTAGGCCCCCATAGGCCACAAAGTGCAAGCTCTCAGTGCTCTCCAGGTCCCAGTCTGGAGCAGGTTTGAACAGTTCCAAGAAAAGGGAAAGAAAAAAGACAGTCCAGGGAAAACTCTGCCTCAGCCAGCTAAACCAACTGAAAAGCAAAGAACACTCTGTTCTGCTCCATCAGTGCCCAGACAACACAGTGCAGCACAGAATGTGGAGCAGTGTTGCTTTTAGAAGAGTGAGTGCAGCCTGTGATAACAAACTCCGTACTTCTTCTTCTCCCCACCTTTGCTCTCAGAAGCAGTCTTGAAGGCAGAGAATATAATATCCAGCATTAACAGAACAGATGGCTGGGGATACAACATCATAAAGTCACCCTAGGACACTGCTCTACTGAGATATGTCACCAGACTATGCTAAGACAAAGTTTTGGAACTGCTAATTAAAATTCTACTATCACAGTGAAGCTGAGGAGGAAACACAGCTCACTCCAGTTACCTTGTGGCATGCCAATACTTCCTTTCAATCACAATGGTTTTCGTCTTTAAGTCCGTGACATCACAGGCATAATTCAACATCTTTTGGGCAGGAAGGAAGATATTCTTCTTCTCATTATACTGATGGGTAAGCTGAAATGCAAAGCAGTTAATTCAAAGTGAAACAGCGATAAAGTCAATAGTAAAACTCACCACAGTTTTGTTTACCAACCCAAGTCCTTACGATCCCAAAATACAAGAACAGCTGTAAAAGCCTTGTGGTTTCTTAAATTTTTCCTATACCTACATGGGAGGGTAAGGGATAAATGATCCCAAACAATGGTAATCCACAACAAAGCATTCTTGACATCATATTCAGCTTTTGCATAGCGAGCTCTTCACCTGATCAAGTTATTCCATTGCAATAGTTTGGGGAGTATCTTAGAGGGCTGCCTGTTGTTGGTTTAAACCATCTTGATCATTCAGGAACCCAGTAGCAATGAGAAAGTTCAAAATAAGATAGTGCTACACATTGATTTTCCTATATGACAGACATATTTCTACAAGACAGAAGGCTGACCTAATGCTTCCCTACAACATGGCTGAAGTGGCATCCTGTTCCCCATAGGTTTTTCAGTTTAATTTTAGCAGCTTTCTTACTAGATTAATGAGCTGAACTAACTCAAAAAGGAATCAGATAAGTGCCAGAGCTTTAAAACAAACAACAACAACAACAACAAAAAAGATGCAAAATGGTGATTTGTGGGTGCGTTTGAAAACAGAAATTTTTTTGTATTTTTCATAGAGACATGGCATTCTCTAGAATGATATTGCTCCAACGGTTTGAGTTTGGTTTTCTTTTTCCCCCTCAATTGTAAATGTTATGCATTCTTTTTGGCCATTTCAGTAAATAGATTTTCTGATACGTGTGAAAGACAGTCTAAAGTTCCCCTCATTTGCCTCACGACCATTCCCAGGACAGACACTGGGACCCTAAAGACACCGATGGGAATTCTGGCCTGCCAGTAATGGATGAACACCAAAAATCCTGAGGCCCCTGAGCAGAATTCTGGCCTGCCAAGTGATTGTTCACAGCTGTGTCTTCAGTGACTGCTTCTAGCAGGGCCTGCCAAAGGGCGACCCGGCCTATATGCTTGCACCTGCTTCACGACAATAGACCAGGAATTTTCCCACCTCTTGGCCAGATGAACTTGCTGGGGCAACTTGGTAGCCCCCCCATGGAAAATCCTTCATCTCCACTACCAGCGTGAGGCACCGAGGTTGAAGCCCCCCTACCAAGGACTGAGACTGAGACACCTGTAATTCTGATGCAGGGGTGCTGGCCTGACTGAAGCAGGATGCCTGCTGAGTGTTGCCTACAGATGTGTTCACCGGACCTAGACTGGTTTCCCCCAGAAAGCAGTCCTGAAACAGTGGGTCCCACTCACTGCTGATACTGACTTATCCTGCTGAGAACATGGACTGTCTGTACCCGTCTTCAATATCTTTTTCCCCCTCAGCAATTTCAATAGACTTCTTCTTCTTCTTGATTGTATCTCAGCCATTTCAAGATTCTGTTTCCCCCCTCAGCAATGGACTATAATAGAACCTTGAGTTAACCAGGACTTGAGATCTTCCCAACGTGACTAGGCAAACTCTATCGGCTGGACTAAGAGGACTTAGTCTCTCCATGTTTGGTAGCTATACTCCTCTCTCTTTCTCCCCCTCTTTTTTATTCTTTTCCTCTCCCTGATTCCTTTCAGGCATTTGCTGTGGTCATTCTATAAAGGTGCATTTGTTTGGATTGATACTGCAATCCCCTTTCCAGGTTGTCTGTTGCACTCCGAGATCAGTTAACCAACCAACCAGTTAACCAACCCCTTGGTATCAGCGGATCGTGACAATACCTTCTTTCAAGCTGACATTGGTTCTAGTCCATATAAGCACACTGGTAGGTAAAAGTAGACTCTAAAAGATAACATTCAAAATGTATTTCCCTTGTCTTCCCATTAAAGCAAGTGAAGAAAGCAGACAGGAGATCTTCAGATAACATGCTATGCAAATTGAAAAGATTCTGTCCTTATTTGAAGCAACTGAGAAACTCACACAATGAAATACAGTTCAGACAGATCGAAGGGTCACAGATGATGTCAAATCTGTACTTTCAATGTTTGAATGAAGCAAGATTTCTTGAAGTACAATCCTATAAAATGAAGGTGAGTTTGCAGAAGCAATTGAACTGGGTCTGTTTTATAAACACAATGTTTTCTAAGTAACTGAGGATTCAGGAAGGCAACCTTGGAATTTAAAGGATTTAGAAAGATACAAATACCAAGACTGGCAGTTCATTAGCTTTAACAGTCTCTTCAAATAAGATCTATTTTTAACTTCTTCTTGTAGTAGGTCTGAAGACATTAGGAATGATGCAATAAAACAAAACAAACAACAAACCAAAACAAAACCAAAACAGCTTTCTCAAAAAGCTTGGAGAAACCAGAGAAATTATGATTTTTAGGGGTTAAGTAGTCCTTTAAAAGTTGTCTCTGGGAAAAGAGATAAAAAACCACTAATTGACTGTGGAGTATATTCCAAACCTGTCCTGAAGCATGTAAGGGACAAGAGCCTGTAATAAAACTACTGTGCTGGGTTCATCTGTTAAAAGCATTCCAGAATGGTTGAAATTATCAATCACATAATGTGGGATTAAAAAAAAAAAAAAAAAAAAAGAAAAAAAGAAAAAGAAAAAAGAAGAAAGCATAGAGAAAAAAATATTTTGAACATGTTTTCCCATTCCCAGATGGCATAACAGCTTTATTTCATTTTGTTCCTAAGACTGATTAATAGCTTATGAAGTGTTTTACAATTGAGAGTGAGAGTGTTCACACTAACCATACAATTTGGATGGATCTCTTTTACTTTGCACAGCAGCAGATACGGTTTAGCACTCCACAGTTCAGTCCCCGAAAGTGAATGGGTGTGGCAGATTTAACCTAACTGGCCAGTCCACCAGAATGCTTAATTATCTTGGAAAATGCTTTGCTCTGTCTCATTATCTGGACATGTCTCTCTAGCTCCGCTTTGAGCTCCTTGATCTTTCATCTACAGGATGAGATCCAATTTAGCTTAGCAAGGACATAGCCTTTCAAAACCACATCTTTTATCTTCTGCATTCATACAAGTACATTTCTACTGCAGGGAACCCTGTGGAAGATCCTAGTTGTTTTGTTTCTCAGATAGTTGTTGCATAAAAGAGCTCTTCTTTTAATTTTTTCCCTGCTAAAGTATAGGCTCTGTACTTAACTGATTGTGATGCTAACTCATTATCATCTATTCTTCAGTCGTACAGAGTAGGCAGCAAAGTTTTCTTCTGAAGACATTCATTTAATGAGAAATGCTGAAGGTCTGACTTTAGTTGCAAAGGTCACTGATTGACCGGTTGCAAAATTGTTAAGTCTAGTAAGAGCAGGAAAAGTGTGCTGTTGCTGTGCCTGTAAATGTCGTGTCAGCTGCTGTTGGGATAAAAAGCATGAGCATAAGAAAAGATATCTGCATGGATAGAAAAGAAATTTGTTGTGATTTCTGCACAAGAGGAAGTATGAAGCACTTATTTCAGTGGCTAAGACAGTATCATCATTGGGCCAGTTCTCTTCAACATCTTTTGAACAACCTGGACACAGCACTTGAAGGAATATTAAGACAGTTTGCCAAAGACACTAAATTGGGAGGAGCTGTGAACTAACTCCCTTGAGGGCACAGAGACCTTGCAGAGAGATCTTGCCAAATAGGAGAGATGGGCAATTCTTGCTGGCCGGGAGTCTATGCACAAATCACAAAAGGGGCGGGACTGCTGGGGACGGCGTCTCAAGCTGTTTTTTTTCCAGCATCAGTCTCATGACATGGTGATGACAATGGGAAGCTGCCAGCAGCTCACGTCCCCAGCAGCAGACAAAGAACTTAATGTTACAACTTACTTGAAAAGTTTTTTGACCAATCACACAAAGCAAAAGCATATTGACAGTACTTCTGTCCAATCACTATAAAGACATGTACCTGGGCTTAGAACGATGCTCGCTTCTTTCGAATAAAAGACCTGCTTGTAAGCCTTAAGATACAACGCACAGAGCTCCATTATTAAGCTTAGAACTACCTAACATCGCGCTAGATATACTTTGCTGTAGCTTAGGGAGTTATTCTAGACAAGCATTAATACACAGACCATTGTTCCATTTGTCCTTACTTTTCTACTTCTCATCTAATTTTTCTGCTGACAAACCTTATGACTACTGCTTAGCTCCAATGACAGTTCTGCTGTCTCTGAGGCCTTCCTTTTGCAGCTTTCCCAAACCCCTCTGTTTTTGAGGATTCCCACAGGCAATCACCAACCAGATGGAGTGGAACAAGGGCAAGTGCTGGATTCAGCACCTGCAACAGGGCAATCCTGGTGGGTGTATAGACTGGGGAGGGAGCAAGAGGCTGGGAGAAGCACTGCAGAAAGGGACCCAGGCTCCTGGCCAATGGCAAGCTGAATGTGCATCAGCAGTGCCCTGGCAGCCAGGAGGGCCAAGCCTGTCCTGGGGTGCATCAGGCACAGTATCACCAGCTGGGCAAGGAAGGGGATTGTCTTGCTCTGCTCTGCTCTGCTCTGCTCTGCTCTGCTCTGCTCTGCTCTTCTCTGCTCTGCTCTGCTCTGCTCTGCTCTGGGGCGGAATCACCTTGGTATTAGAAAGTCCTCAAATGAGGTCTACAAAGACAGGACTCAAAGAAATGGCATGCAGCTGAGTCAGGGGAGGTTTAGGTTGGGTATCCGGAAAAAGTTTTTAACCAGAGAATGGCTGGGCACTGGAAGAGTCTTTCCAGGGAGTGGTCACACCATCACACCTGTCTGAGTTTGGGACATTGCTCTCAGGCATATGGTGTGATTCTCAAGGATGGCCCCAGGCAGGGCCAGGAGTTGGACTGATGATGATCCTGATGGGGTCCTTCCAATTCAACAGATTCAATGACTCAATGGTTCTGTCCTGGCCACTCAAGGTATATTGCTTGGTCTCATCAGATTTTGATCTGCTCTTGTTGGTCAGACTTTGTCCCTACTGGCTAATGATATTTATCACAAAAGACAAAGTGCCTTTTCTCAATTTTCTCAAGCAATTGGAACATGCGCCTTAGAATCCTAAAAAAGTCTTTTCTTTGAAACAACACTGTAGTGTTTTTCAGTGCCCAGTAGTCTTTCCAGATCTTAAGGAGAAAGAAGGCAAAATGAGGGGACGTATTACAATGAATGATTGTCAATTTTCCGGTTCTTTAGCAGTATATTTGTACTTCCACTATTCTTTGCTGTAAAATCATGGTTTTCTATAGTATCCAATTTTCTAGCAAGACACATTTCTGCAACTGAGCCCATCAGTCATTGTGAAAATATATTGTCAAAAGTACAAAACATATGAATAGACAGTGACAAGTGAGGGAAAAAAGAAGTATGAGAAGCAGCTGCATGATACTAAAGTGAGACAAGAAGGAGGAGAAGGTGCTCCAGTTGACACAGCAAAGAATCCCCCACAGTCCCTGGAGGACATCATCATCAAGCAGGTTGTCTCCCAGCAGTCCCTGGAGAACCGTGGAGGAACACAATGGAGCTCGTGGGGAGCTCCATTGCACAGCAGGTGAATGTGCTTTGAAGGAAGCTGCAGCTTGTGGAGGGAGGGAGGGCCAGAAAAGCATCCTTGACCTCTTGGAAGAGTGGAAGAGTACGTGCAAATCTTAAACAGCTGCTAACTCTAATCTATTCTCTTTCCACTTCTTGTCTTAGGTAAGTAAGAAGACAACCCAAGAATTAGAAGCCTAAATTCTTTTGCTTGAGGCTCCCATTCTTTCTGCCATTCTCTTAAAATTTAGTTTGAAGTAAAACTCATGATAAAGTTCTTAAGGCTTGATGTTCAGGCTTGTTTCAGAAAATAGGGAGTGCAAATAACTCTTGTCACTGTCATTTTTTTCATAGAAGGAAAAAAGGGAAATTACTGGTTTTCAAGGACTTACAGAAATCCATTGGTAACGGTGGTGAGACTGAAGAGTTTAATTAATCTGAAAAGAGAATGTCGTGGAGCTACCTCAGCGCTGTACAAGTTTTTTTACCAGGAAGTCTAGACTTTTAAACAGACTAAGGACACAATAGTTATCTCTGGGAATATTTTAGTATGTATAGTACATTCATCTTTAAGTAGTTCTATCTGTTTGACAGTTATGACTTAGGCTTTAAATTTGATGTGAAAAGAAATATTTGTGATTCAGATCATTTCCATTTCTGAAGCATTTCAGTTGTTGACTGTTTTTGCTGTCTCCTGAGGGCGGGAAAATAGTCTTTGTACCAATACTGAAACAAACTAGAGGGAAAAATTTGTTTTCCTCATTCTTTTCTGTCTATTTGAACAGGCACAGCAGCAAGACCACTGCTATGCGTCTGAGTGGCCCTTCCACTCCTGGAGGACAAACTTGTAGTGGCTAGTATGTTATTTGCACACATTTCTGATGCCGGCTGTTAACTGTTGTGCAGAAAGATCTGTCAACCTTTTTCACAGGAGGACACTTCTGAATTGCTTCACTTGTCTCTGAAGCAGAGAACTAAGCTGGCACTCCATTTCTGAGATCTTGCTGCGTTAGCCCCCAAACCCATTTCTTTCAAATGCCTTTTACTTTCAACCAAAGCACTTCATTACTTCATGATGTAATCTCTTGTTCTTAATGTTCGGGGGATTGTTTTAGACTGATAAGACCATATTGCAGTAAGCAGGTAGAACATCTATCTTAAGCAGTATCCATCACTTGGCTTTGGTTCATGTATCATAACATCTGCAAGGAATGTCATTTACAATCAATGGATGGGCTGGGGTAACGGGCCACAGGTTTAGGAATCTTTCTCCAATTAATTTTGCGTTAAAATTTAGCTCTTATCATTTCAATTGTGTCTTTATTAAAACAATCATCTATTTATTACCTGTACCACAATGAACTGTGTACCTGTACCACAGTCAACAGGGGTTGAGCATCCTACAACAATTCCAAGAAGAAGAATGGTCTGAGCCCCCAGTGCAGCACATGAAGTCTGTC